>NW_010410373.1:12625-16919 GCF_000710305.1 Buceros rhinoceros silvestris | reverse complement strand
AGGGAAGAGAAAAGGACACAATCTAAGTGCAGGGAGGCTTCCAGACGTTGTATCTGAAGCAAAATGCGCTGGTATGAGGGCTTGAGTGATGTGGAAGAACAGACTGCCAGTGCCTTGCCACGGAAACTGGCAATCTACCTTGCTTCCACTACTGCTTTTTTAAACAATTTCAGTAGTTATTCCTTTGTTAAACTGGCTTTAAAAAGTCCTAAACCCAAATTTTAGTTTAAACTTAGTGCGACAATTACTGTACAGTAATCTCTTAAAAGGCTTTTCACTGAAGGTTTAACAACCGCGCAGCAGTTTGGGTGCAGAGTTTAATCAGCATGACTAGGAGAGGGGAAAAGAGCCAGACACAAAATTGTTTGCTGTAATAAAATGTAACACCTGACAGCACGTGCCAGATTGAAACAAGCTGTTATTTATAGACAGATATATGGGGCCATCCAACTGCCCCAGACTGTGTCTGTGAGGCAGTTCTCCCTCACTTGTTAACTCCGCTCAGCTCTTCCTTTCATACCTGGACAATCTTATTTATAAAGCTCACCACGACACAAATGTGAATTGTCACTTGTACTGAGCTAATCCGCTCTCAGAGACTGAGGACCTGCAGCATGTTCCTCTGGCCCAGAAGGCAGCAGCTTCTCTGACCGGAAGGCAACTGGGTAACGCTGCTCCTGCCATGCCTGCTGGGACCAGAGTCTTGCACAGGCTGATCTAGTGCACCAGCTCCTGCCCACAGCAGGCTGACTTCCACTTCCAGCTTTTAACTGCCGGGCAGACAGCAAAAAGGCATCACAGATTTAGAATTGAAAGAGTAAATTGTTTTGCCTTGTCTGAAATTAGTTCCTAACTCTTTTGCCATGAAGATTTTAAACGTGAAATTAGTAAAATACGGAGTAAAACACTTTTATTGTTACATAAAACCAAGTTCTGCTCGCTGTCACCTCATCGGTGTCCTAACACACATCAGTCAGTAGCAAGGCAAAAAAAAGTGAGCAGTGCTTTTGATGTGATAGCTAAGCTTAAAAGTGCTGAGTATCCACCTAGAAAACAAACTTCGGTGTGTGGGGTCTCTCCCCAACCGTTAGAGTCACCAGTGGTCGCGAATAGTCAGGGTGGACAACGCGACAACAGCTTCTGTGCACACCAAGCCTTTATTGAAATACAACTGCAGCAACTGTGTAGTTTCTCTCTTACCACATAGATTTATAGTTTTCCAGCAGAGTGTTTTGCTTTAGGTGCTTTACTTGGATTGGTTGCAAGTTCAGTGTCCTGCCCAGAGATGAGCGGCTCTCCAGTCATCCACTGACACAACCTCTCTGTCTCCTCCTAAACAACACGCGTCCTGCTGCTGACTGACAGCAGGCTTAGCTGGGCTTCTTCCCGGACCGGCCAGGGTCATGCCCACACTTCGGTTCTGCCTGTGTTACACAGAACAATCTGGAGAGGAGAGCAAAAGAGTGCAGCGTTTGGAGTGCTTGCTACATTGGCAATAGCAGACAAGAATACCACCTCAAGGAAATTCTTCGTATATTCTTTTTATTGTGCAACAGGAACTCTGGCTACGTTCACCAAATACTAATAACTGGGCTCTAAATATGCTGATATCAAGCACTTGGTGAGGGAGAGGGGGGAGCAGAGAGGGCGGTGAGCAGGAAGGGAGAGTAAGACTCTTTGGAAGCAAAACCATTTCCATAAATCCACCTTTTTGGATTATTGCTTGAGATTTAATAGAGCTAAAAAAAGAGCAGAAAGCACCCTTTGCCCCCCACGACTACCCAGCTCGCACAGCAGAAAGGCATCCTCTCCTAAAGGGGCGCCAGCCAGCATAAACTCCCTCAAAACACAAATGACCGCGAACGGCACTGCGTTTGTCACCCATACCTCTCGTAAACACTTGTGTCTTTCGGGAGTCTTGGCAAGACCCTGTGCACCTTGACCACATCCATATCCTCAGGAGTGCCTTACTGCTGGTGTACAGAGGTGCAGGTTTTTCCCTCTTCCTTTGCCATCCGTCCAGGAATCTGGGACAGGGACTCAAGAAGTACCTTTGCTGTAGACATTGCGGCCAGGTACAGAGCGCAGACAAGATGCCCTGCAGCTCCCTGTCTGGACCTCCACCAGCACAACGGAGAGCCAGAATTCTGTTCTTTATCTCTTAGAACCCTTCACACCAGCAACGGGGAAGTAGGAAAGTCTTAGGCAACTTGCAGTTACATATAAAAGGCTTACACAAGGATACTCGGCGCAGTGTCACTCCATGAAAACAGAAGTAAAAAGTCAGTACTAAGTGATATTTTCCCATAGTGTTCAAAGATCAGAGCTGTTCTGTCTCAGACTAACCCACTTACTGCCTTTACTGAACACAGTCAAGCAATGTTAACAATAACACACTGGCCCAGCATTTAGAGATTCTTTCTAAATACAAAGAGAGATGACAAGAAGAAACAAGTCTCCATAATTACCCTCCAAGGAATATTTGGAAAAAAAAAGTCAAAATAAATTTTCTTTCTATGCCATTTTCACCTTTACCATGGGCAACAGAAAATGAAACACTCAACTTAGTATTCAGAATCCCACCGTATTTCATTCTACTATCAGATCCTGAGGTTGTACTGGTGTTTCTTTCTTTAAAATAATGAGAATAATTTGTTCATGTAAGCCTCTTAGCTTTCATTAGACAAAAAAATTCAATGCTATGCAGAATCTTCAAAATGTCAAATCTTCACGTTTCAAACCCCAAAATTCAGAAAGGAAATAAGGTTTAGTTTTCTAACAGCTAGCTAGCTTTGTGGGCTTGCCTCATGAGATTTTAGTTTTAGTTGTTGAAACTACTTCTGACTTATCAATGTGCTTTAGAGCGTGTGAACAAAACGAGTAGAGTGAAAGATATTTTTGAAGATCAGGACTGTTTGTATTCTACTAATAAACTTGGTTTCTTCACACCTTCAAATGCATCTTTTCACACCAACTCCAATCCCTATGCATAGGCATTTCTATTTCTTTCAAATTTAAAGCACTGATACACAGTGTGATCTTGTGATCTGGATAGTAAAGAGTGTTCTTCACAGAGCATAAAGCTTTGACACCAGAAAGCTGGATACACAGCACACACAAAAAAGAGGAAACACCTTTTTGCCACAGAAATGCTGTTCCATTTTCCAATCTCACTTTTCCAGACTTCACTTCTCACAAGGCAAAAATTTATATACAACTGTCTTGCAACACAGAAATGCTACAATTTTTCATAGGATCTACTGCAAAAATGTAGAAAAAAGTTCAGAGAAGTGCAGATTATTTTCATTTTCGCCCCCACTCAGAGGCACACCTCCAGAAAAGAAAGGCATTACACTGGCACTTCTCGGGAAACTGGAATAAAGCAGTGTCAATCAACAAGTATAGGCCCTTACTGTTCCCTTAATTTCTGCACACAGCAGCGGGTACCTGCAGAAATGAGGAATCCCTCTCATCTTGGGACAAGGTTCTTTACTAAACAAAAACTTGAGGCTAAAGAAACCACCTTACCCATAGGAGAAATCCCATAGGATCGCCTGATCTGTCCTCCACTGCCTGTTATTACACACAACATCAGTCCTCATCAAGTCTGTGATTAAGAACAGAAAACTGTATCGAAACGTCTTAATCTTACTAAGGATGGAAAAGCTATAGACAGCAGCTACATGAAAGCCAGCAGAGATTTTCCATCAGAAAAAGACAAAACAAAAGAGGAAAAAATAGGAGTCTGAAGGTTATACTAAATTTGCAAAGGTTTTAAGGAACGGATGGGAAAAGCAGGAAGTTCAGCAGCTTGAGGCAGAGCCAAGGCTCGCCACATTTGGGAAAGGTTGCCTAAGAAACCATGACTGGCTTCACAGAGAGACTTCTTGAAAGCTGTTTTTCAGTTGATGCTGTACCACCCCAGGGCTGTTTCATTGTGGCAGGCTTCCGAGTCTCTCAGCCCATTCTGCATCAGATATGGTGTCACAAAGAAAACATCTGGATTTTGCTGAGGTGATAATGCTTGGTGTAAACATGCAATCACACAGAGGACAAGCAAAACCCTTTTTATAATGACTAAGCAACACAGGTGCATAAAATACGTTGTCAAGGGAATAGTGTATGCTGCAGATACCAGACCTGCACTGCAGATGCGATTAGAAACCAAAAAAGGTACACAATGAAATTTAGACTCAAGGCATGAAATTCCGGAGTCCAAGTCAGCCGTATCACTGGCTCATCTCCCTTTCTCACCAACCTCTGCAGATGTCTCCAACACCCCCTACACACCCCC
>NW_010410373.1:11608-12554 GCF_000710305.1 Buceros rhinoceros silvestris | reverse complement strand
CCTGCTAGCTGCCCCCACCCCCCCCCCCCCCCCCCCCCTTCTGCCTTTGATTTTTTAACGTATTTAATTCTATTTGCAGAAGAGCTCCACAGACTCGTTTAAAACAATTAGACCTTCTCCTTCAACACTTCTGCATTTTTGGGTAGCTTTCCAAGATGTTGTTTCCAAATGTTCTAGTCACGAATCAGAATTTCAGGAGAGAAATGAAAGGAAAACAATATCTAGGAGGAAAAATAGTTACTTTCAGCAGATATATGAAGCAACAGATGAATGCAGGTGAAGACAGAGCAAGGCTGAGAAGCCTGCTCCTGGGTGAACATCTGGGGATGGGGAAGGGGTGAGGGCCATGCCAGTGCCAGCCAATCATGCTCAAGGAGGACATTTTCTTCATTTCAGTATTGTCAAGTAATGCTTTGCTGCAGCACGACTCTTATGCTGACGTACCCACGTAATCCTGTTTATCTTGGGCACCCACAGGAGCCTGAAGAAGCTCATAGGAGTTGCCCGGAAGTTTGTACAGTTTCTCAGCTGGGTTTTATCACCAACAAAATGCCTGAAACTATTGCTTCTCCCCAGCCAAACCAGTTTCAAGCTGGATTCCCTGCACTCCAGTCACCGTGTTCTGGCCCGGCCCTTAGACACCCCCGCACTGTCCAGAGTGTGTGCAACACACCAACTCACAGAGCGCTGCTCTCGCAAGCAGCTTCCTTGGCTGGAGGTACGGCCTAGAAAAGCAACTATTTCCAGTGAAACAATCTGTTAAAAAAATCCCACCAATTGAAAGGAAAGCTTGGTGTTCATATAAAATCAAGTAACTTCCAATTCCTTCAGCAAATGAAAAGTCATGAGCCAGAGCGTGACATCTGTGTATTTCAGAAACACACCGATACAAGAGTTAACTGGGGCTTCTGCAGCTGAACTTTTTAAAAAAAAAAAAAAAAAAAAA
>NW_010410373.1:10862-11540 GCF_000710305.1 Buceros rhinoceros silvestris | reverse complement strand
TAAAAAAAAAAAAAAAAAAAAAAATCAGAAAGTGTCAGTTTGTTGAAATCCTAAACTTTCATGAGAAATCATAGATTTGGACAAAAGTGTTCATGACAGAAATTTCTCAGGCCCCGGCTCCGGCAAGCTTGCACTCAGTTTGCTGAGCTGCCTTCATGTGCCAACTATTTCTGTCTGGAACCCCTAGACTTCACTGAGAAACTCACAGGCTGTGTTCTGGGAAAGCAGCAGGTTTGTTTGATGCTCTAAAAGCATCTGGAGATACAAAATCTTACTTTGACTCTGAACTGTTGTTCCAGACACAGCACCTCAGAGTATTCTGAGAAAAGTTTTTCTTCATGTGAGCTCTTGCATCATTTGAATACTTCTATTTCTACTGTGGAAGCTGTTCGTTCAGCAAGGCTACTCACTAACAATCAGAAATACCAGAGTCCTCACTGGCCTTATGCGAAATTATGTTGAACTGAACAGAACACACAAGCTCTTCAGTACCTGTCATGCTTCATACAGGGGTTATGGAGAAGTTGCAAAACTAATCTGTAGGAACAATTTTAAAAGTTTATTTCATGTTTCACAAGACCAACAAACCAAGAACTTCACCCAAATAGCTACAGTTGTGAAGGGCCAGGCTGAGAGAGTTGTAAAATACTCCATCCAGAAATGAAGCCTCTAACAAAT
>NW_010410373.1:10113-10697 GCF_000710305.1 Buceros rhinoceros silvestris | reverse complement strand
AACGACAGTACCCAAGGGGATGCGAGTTACCTCACTCAGTACCAGAGGGATCTGCACAACCCCGAAGATCCTTTCCAACCTGTGGAAGGTCAGGCATTGTTTATAGGAAGTTCTGTACTTTTGTACTGGCATAAAAAGTACTGCTGGACCTGAAGCTGTTTTAAGGGAATCTGGGCACAAGGCACGGAGTCCAGGCTTAACTTACTGCAGATTCTCACGAGAAGGGCTTTTATGAGATAAACAGTGATTTGAATTTTTTCCAGCTGGAATACAGACCCCTGGTTTCCTTTGCTCTCCATTCCACGTAGGAGGCTCTGTTTTGGTGATACGTATGGTATAGTGCAAGTTTCCCAGAGTTTGCTTCTTCATGTAAGCAAGAATGTTTGTGGCCCAAGTGAGAGAGGAGACAGCTCACGCGCTCTCAAAACAACCAAGAAACAAACCCCCACCAACTTGTGTGGTACAGAGCTTAGTTTTCAAGACATCCTGAGCTGCTCCTGCGTCCCATACTTTACTGGAAATTGTGACAACCCGCTTTTACGAGAATCCGCTTTTACAAGAATCCGCTGTCGATGTCTGACCTG
>NW_010410373.1:2850-9920 GCF_000710305.1 Buceros rhinoceros silvestris | reverse complement strand
ACACCCACGGCTGAAAGCAGTGGCTTCAAGAGCAGACGCATTCCTCACCAGCACCACATCAGCGCACCTGCCTACAAGCACCAGTACAAGCAATCGCAGGCAGCAGCCCTGCCTGGGAGTACCAAACGCACGCCTTTCCAGGAGGATGGAGATTGCTTTGCTGGGTGTTTCAGAATCATACCTTCCATGTGTTGCATTACTAGAGAGGAGGTCCAACCACATACAGGGAAAATCCGCAGCTGTTGTCAGTTCACGTGTGAACGCACTCACTAGCACCAAACCACGTACTGCTGCATAGTCTCCTCATAGAACGGCCAAAGCCAGTCAGTGCCGCAGCGACGAGTTGCCAGCGCTGGGAGAAAAGGGGTAGCAGGAGCAGAGCGGGGGGCGACCACGCTACATATGCAAAGTCATTCAGAAGAAGAAAGCACGAGCAAAACATGCGTCGTGATGGATTTTTGTTCAGAAAATTATCAGCTTCTCTGTCGGCTACAAGGAAACCTGAGGAAAAAAGGACAGCAAGCTCAATTTTGGAACAGGAAAAAGGAATGGCAAGACATAAATTAAAATCTGTCTTGCTGTCAGTTACCCACCCAGGAACATTTCCTGTGGGTTTCTTTAGTATTAACGCAGCTATTAAAACAGACAGCAGGTTTTCTTCTATACTTGTCTTCAGGGCAGTGGCAGAGATCATTATTGAACTACATGAGCAAGAACTTCAGACTCGCATCCTGCGACGCGAGTGCAAGTGACAACCTCTTCTCTTTGGTCCTAACACGTAGCTACTGACTTACAAGCAGCTATTTTCTTATCCACTGATCAACTGCATTTTCACCTGTCGCATCATTGGCTTGCACTGGTTAATAAAACTCCCCATCCCTCAGATCAACTAGTTACGGATCTCGAACGAGGAATCAGACTTGCACAAAGAGCAGTCTAAATCCCTAAGATTTCTTTGTGTCCTCTCAGTTTAATTCCATACTGTTTTACTGGTTCCTTACATGAAAATGTATTCATTACCGCATTTCATGGAGGAAGTAACGATACATTTTTTACCACACTTCCATGAAAAGGATGAAGAAAAAAATTGCACCTGTCCAAGAGACTAATTGGCTACCCTTACTCTCTTCTGTGCCCAGACTACAGAAACACAGCCACCACTGCTGTGTGCTCAGCATGGTCATCTTGTTCAGAAGTGAGGAAAGCCAAGGTGAGTTGCTCAGGTTCCCTCAGAGAAGCACCAGTAAAATCTTTCTAATGCTGCATGTTGACGACCAATATTCAGTTTATATTAAAAATTTTGCCGAAAGAAATTCACAAATATTTACGAGATCTTTTAAAAAGGCACTGGAATATTTTTTGTCCTTCCTCCTGTGGATAGAGGAGCTATATTCCACTGAGCTGAAAAGTTCAAGACTCAGAGGAAATCATAAAAATACTATAAAAATCAAAAAAACTTGTGCGTACCAAGAGTGTCACGAGTTCTTAGGTCTGTTATCATAGTCCCTTTCCAATGCTAGGATTAACAATGACATCCTCTTTGGGGTAGAATTCCAACTTTTCAAATTAAGACCTCCCAGAGACTTCAAACATAACAGAAGAACATTTTTCTCTGCCTAGTACAAATATTTTTGACTCATGGTATACACTATATACTATTTTAAATCACTCTATTCCTGAAAATACATTTGCTTCTTGTGACACTCTTCCAGGTTTGGTGAGGTACCAGGCCCCATCCTACTGCACTACCACTGTTTGCAATTGCTCAGAAAGAGATATAAAGCAATGAAAATGTGGTACCTAAAGAGTTCTATTTGTAGCTGAAGGGATGTTATTTAATTACTAGAAAGAGATTAAATGATTAAAGTAGGACATTCCTCAGAGTGGGAATATCATATCACAGAGGAGATCGTGTGTTTACATCATCATAAATCTGGATCTAGTCTGTCATTCTGAATTAAAATTGATAGGCTTTTTATTAACTCCTATTTATCTACCTCATAGCTCCAGGAATTATTGCTGCTGCATCAGTGTAGAAGCTTTGCGAAAGTTGAAAGTGTGTATTATAAATTAGATTTTTATTTCTGAAAAAGAATGAACTCATTCCCCTGCTAAAAAATTTATCAGAGAACTGTACATGTTGAAGAGAGACTATACTGGTGAAAATCCAGAATCTTCTTTTACATCCTATCAACACACACAGTAGTTCTGTTTCAACATGTTTCAGTCAGGGAAAAAACCCTCCTCTCTAAATCTTTTTTTCATAAAGTTCCTTTAAAATATTCTTAAAGACACAGGGGAGTGGGGAACCCCCCACAAGATGATGCACGACTTCTCCCTCACAAAATCAAAGAGGAAGAGTAAACCACTATTATTCTGTGCCTGATTCATCAGTCCAATTCTCTTCTGCCTCCTAGGTGATCACAGTGCTGGTCTGCTGATGAGAAAGGGGTCTACTGCGTAATTACTTGCTTTTGCCTATGTCCTTGGGCTCAATTTCTCCATTACCACAGGAGTGTAGGTTAAGATCTGCATTGCAGAAGAGAGAAACAGTAATATTTCACCCAGAAAGAGCATGCTGCATTGTAAGATGATTTAAGCCCACCACAAATCCCCCTTGCTGTTAATGTCTTACCCATTTTGACACCGGTTGCTCAGTAGCGCAGTGAGATCAGCTCCAGGCAACTAGCATTTGCAATCATCCCAGATGTCTTTCTTACCACTACAAATGCATCTGGACACCCTCAAAAAGGGCGGTAGGCTCCTTGTACTAAAACATTCCTGTATCTCATTGATCTATTGTTTTAGACCGCTTAAGTAACAAAGCCATGGCATACTAGAATATTAAACAAACTCCACAAGAGGTTTGTGCCTTTTCTGTCTAGCATTTGAAGAGAAATGCTCACAGCAAAACTACCCTTCAACACTACTGACCAGCTTTCAGTTTGAAACGGGGACTGCACAAAGACTGTCTTTCTAAAAATCACACAGATGATCACTAATACCGCAAGGCCCTTTGCAGCAATGTCAATAGCTATCGGTGTAAACCACCAGCTGCTGAAGATACTCTCTCTCAGCCTCCCACTCTTCACTCAGCCCAGATTCCCTGCCTTTCAACAGGGAGCTCATTTAGGGTAAAAAGGTACTGGACACATCTATTTTGAGAAATCAGTTCGAGTCTCTGCAAGGAGCAAAGAACATGCAGCACTGTCTGAAATTCATTCTTTCAAAATGCTCTTCTGTTGGAGACATGGGATGAAAGCAAACATGTTCAGCCATCACCTCTGAAATTCCTGCCCTTGGATCTGTAAAGCCTCACTCCCAACCCAAACTAACCTGGCAGTGCAGGGAATGGGTGAGGGTCTCGTGAACCTTCAGTACAGATGAGGCCAACATCGTTGTTGCATAGCTCCACTGACGCTTCCCCCTCTGGTCTGTATCTGAAGTCAGGTGTAGAAAGACCGCTCTGCAAAAGGACTCCTACCCTCAAAAATGCCTATCTGCCCTCCAGCCTAGGTGAACAACTCTGAGCAGAGAGGGAATGTCCTCCACCAACACTCTAGGAGCTAATGGGGTCCCATTTTTAGTGAAAGCAACTGCCTCTTGGCAGGACTTCACATGGCCACAGACGTGGGACTTCCCAAGATACCCAGAGTGCCGTACCGAAAGCTGCGTGGCACAGTCCTGCTAGGCTGCTAGCTTCCATCTCAAAGCTCAGCCACATCAGTAAGACAGCACAGGAAGCCTGCTGTCACTGCTGCTGCATGTGGGTCTTGAATAAAGAGATACCGTCAGATTTCCAGTACCGTAAGTCTTACGTCTTCTATGAGGTAGAATACAAATAAAAAAGATTCACCTCTCCTATCTAAGCAAAGAGGAATTACTCGAAGGTTGGCATGGAATTATGACAGCATCATTTCCCCCATCTGGCCTATAGCACAGTGTCTTCAAAGTTCTCCGCCTCTTTTTGGAACCTTACCCATCCTAAATCATATTTGCCTGTAACCTGACACGTGCCCTCGGTTAAGGAGCCAGAAAGAATATTTCACTCAAAATAAAGCATTCTTCTCAGTCTTTTTTTCTGGCCAAATTGTACAACGTCTGGCTTTGGCGTGACTTGCACACAGCGCTCTGCAGCCTATGTGTGACTGCTGTTGCCAGGACAGTTTTGTACCTGCAACCCCTTTGATGAGACTGTACCAAGGACAGGAAAGGGAACTCTTCTCTGCTGTTACACACTAATAACACACTAGCCAAGGACTCAAAGAAAATGTCTGTCTTTTGTTTTTTCCAAACACGGTAGATTAGGAATGAAATGCCAATCACTGTCTTCAGAGCGGGGCGGTACTGACTAAAATAACCCTTACCTCTCACACAGATTTCTTCGATTCTGAGCATTTCCTGCTCCAAGTGTTAGCTTTTAACACTGCAAAACCAATGGTTTCCTTCAGACTCCACTGTAGTGCAGGAAATTGAACTGATCTGAGAGATGAAGACATTAAAAATATTAACAGAAGGATATGTGTAATGTCAAATACTGATACCACTTACATAATTTACACAACCTAGGCAAAAACTAGCTAAGAGAGACCAATCACCAGCTGGATAGCAAAAACTGTGGTTATTAACACTAATGGTAGGGTTAATAGCCCTTTTGAAGGGCTTTGACACCTACGAAGATGTGCGGTTTGCCCCCTACCCCATGGTGAGAAAAAACCAACCACCCCAGCAACAGTCTTTTAAAATCCTCTGTTTTAGTTTAGGCTTCACTCTGCCTGTCCAAACACTGGTTCTTCAGCACCTTTAAAACCTGTGAGTTACAGGAGAGTTCAATGTTTCTTTCCATCAAGTGGAAACTGCATGCCTAACAAAAGAAAATTTCATTTTATATTGAAGTGCAAACTATATCAGCTGTTTAACTGACAGCCTTCACAATTCCCTCAACTACCAACCTACAGCTTCACAAATAATAAAATACAAAGGTAAACGGCTTTGTAATTAAAATAGAACTTAGGATGGAGCAGGCACAATCTCTGCACGTGGAAATAGGGCAGACTGTTTGGACCTGTGTCACCTGAGGACCATGAATATACATGGCTTTTGCAATACAAAACTTCTCTGAAAATTCTCAAGCTGAGGTACTTCTGCCCTCCCTTTCCACAAGTAAAATTAGGGAGTCACAACTGGCTTACAAAGACAATATAGATAATAACCATTAACAAATAAATTACCATGTACACGGTAGCAATAAACTCACCAAATATGGAAGCTCCAAGCTGTGTTTTGTTGGAAAAGCAGCGATATCTGAGGATCTAAACTCTAAAGTCATCATATACAGGAAAGGCAACAGAGCTGCTCTCACATCCAACTCCCAGGCTGTGAAGAAAACCCCCATGCTCTCAGGCACATTATCAGCTATAGTAAAACAATATAGCTCGCGGGGCACTGACACAGACCTAATGCAGTTTTAACTTTTCCCCACAGAGGATTCTGAATCCTCAAAATTTGGCCCTCAATATCCATTACTAGGAGGCTTCCCACCAGTGCAGCATTCACAGCTCCAAACATGCACCTATCGTTTAATTCACAGCACCAAACATGCACCTATCATTTAATCCTCAGCACCGAGCATGCATCTATCATTTAATTCCAAAAAAGTCTCCAGCCCACAGGTGACTTCTGCAAGACAGGCAGGAGCACGCAGGGCTTTCTGCAATCTAGAAGTCTTTTGGAAGAGCTGAGGAAACAGGACTGGTTTAAGTGAATGCCATGAGGACCCTGTCCGGACTGGTGCGGCACAAATGATCCCTCCCTGCTGGGGAAGGAAGCACATCCACCCCACACGAAGAGTTTCTAAACCCATATGAACAATCAATTCTGTCTGAACTTTCCGGGAGTCCACAAGCCTGTCTTTTTCTTTCCTAGCTTCTGAGCATCCAAGGAAAGCGCTGACGTCTGCAGAGAACACAGTGAGGATGCTCACAGGGCTACAAAGAGAGCAGTAGTTCACACACACGCACATCTCCTTGAGGAACATCACAGAGGAACAGGCCAGGGCGTCTCCCACTCAGCTCAGGACTCAGTGGAAAACAAAACTGCTTCAGAGTGAGCAACAGCTCCTCCTCTTTCTCATCGGTGACATTTGCTCGTATGGTTACAAGGGCTGCATTAGAGCCCATGACTTTAAATTACTATGGTTTTTATTTTGAAAAATAGCACCAAAATGTTTACCCAAGAGTTGCAAAAAACATAACTCAAGTTTTAAATGAAAGTCAGCTTCATGGATTCCTTCAGTACTCTCCTCATACACAATTAGAAGAACACAGCAAACTGCTGGTATCTTTAAGCAAACTGCTGTGGGGGAGGAAGGGAAGAGGAAGTCGTGTAAACACTCTTTAAATGTGAATTCCAGAGTTTAATTGTAGCTCACTGCAGTCCTATTAAACCCTGTCTAAGTGCACCTGACAGACTGACAACAGCATAATGCTAATGCATGCCAGGAAAGAGCAGTAATTAGCTTCTGTAAAAGGGTGAGATGGGGGGAAACTGCTAACAGAACAAAAGACAATGCGGGGAGGGAGAAGGGAAGCAGGGTAATGTTTTCTCCAGTTACACATTTTTACATCTTATGCAAATCTCTCCGCAGAATTCAGGAGACTGTCAGGACTGGGCTACGAGAACTCCGGAAATGGCAAAAAAATCCCCAAGACTGCTGGGGAAGAGACAAGGGCTGTTCGGTTTTCACGCCTTGTGTGGGCTGTACAAACAAACTAAGGTAACACTGGAAGTGATGTTAGGAAAGGACCTGGAAAAAAGGGTGACTTGATAGTCTGCCATTTTTGCCAGCTCCATCGAACTGGCAACTTCCTTAGCGAGTGATCTTGTACAGCGTAGTCGGCCTGTCTGTCTGTCTTTCCTGCATACATCATCACACAGAACTCCTCCAAGCAGGGCAGGAGGGAAGCAGAATAGGTTCATGCCAATCCATGGATATCCCTCAGTGGGTCATCTCCTCTCTCCGAATAGCTGCATTACATTCCATTGGGCATCCACGTTAAAAGCCAACATGG
>NW_010410373.1:0-2769 GCF_000710305.1 Buceros rhinoceros silvestris | reverse complement strand
TGCCTTTCCCTACAAGCCAGCTTGTTTAATTCTAAACAGAGGTCAGATACCTCCTCTGAGGTAACGTTCCAGAGGTTCAGAGAATCAAAATCTTTGAAGGGTTAAGTTTAGCTTTATAAAACTACACTGCAATACGTCACCTTAACCTGTACTGGCATCCAGCCTACTGTAACACCAAAACCATGGCAGATTTCAGACTGAGTTTGAGCTCATTGTGTTACCTTAAATCATAGAAGTTTTACTCAAACTTTTCACTCTACCTTTTTATTCCAAAGTATGAACAGAGAATTTCATGTTACCTACCTGCCATTTCTTTCAGACTGGCCACTGCAGCCTCATCCCTCAGGGATATACTCTCAGGTGTTTAACAATTAACAATCCTACAACATTCCACAACAAAACCAGAAAGACCTCTTGGTGCTAAGACTATTCAAGGCTGCACCATTCTTTCCAAAGCAGTACGGCAGTGCTCTAATGAAGGCATCACTCTTATCTTGAAAAAAGTTGTGACAGAAACCTGCAGCAGGGAAGGAACTCCAAAAAATTAACAAGCTGAGGCCATCCTTAAAAAACTGTGACCAAGGAGAACATCACGTCTCTTCCACTTACGGCAAACATTTCAGTAAGACTCAGGAGCACGCTGATGAAAAACAGATCCACTGCCTGAAACCGCAGAGGGCTGATTTCAGACGGTACCAATATTTTCATACACATCCTTCCTTATTTATCTACTTTTGTGCATAAGCCGAAACAATATTTAAACTAAAATAAAGTAGCCTTCATAAACGTTTCCACTTCTGTGAATCTTGATCCAAATTCCTGCACATACCAAAGCAACCTACCCCCAGCACTGCGGTTATTCATCAATCTTGCAGACCACTGTTGGATCCCAGGCACCAAGGTCCAGAAGCAAAATGATAGCGATTAGCTCCCATTTCTTTGGAAGAGCATTTTGTGCACCTGGTGGGAGACCTGTGTCTCAGCTGGCAGCCCCAGGAAAGCGGGAAAGTCCAAGAATTAAAGAGCCTCAGTAGCAATAAGGGCACAAGCTGTTCCGTTGGCTCCACACTTGCTCTTTGTTAGCAATGACCTTGCAAAGGTAGAGGAGGCAGCAGGAGAACCTGAAGAAATTAAAAATAACAAGGAAACAATTAAACAGCAAAACTGTGTTCTAGGAGAGGGGATCCTGAAGGTTCACAAGGCTTCCCACTCTATCTGATCTTATTTCAGTTTAGGTACAGTCGGGTACAAAATTCCACACTGGAGTATTGGTTTCTTGATTTACGATTCTTCATATCAGTGGTTAAAACATTTGGAGTTTGACGTGACGCTTACTGAGTACTAAAAGACACTGAGGTTTTGTGGCTCCATGTGCCTCCCAGGCTGACAATAAGGCACGGCTGTACGCAGGAACCTAGGGGATTCAGGCTGCCTTCTATTGTTACAATGGGATCTCCTCTGAGACCGACCCCATTACTGTTGGACTCCATTTGTGTCTTTAATGATGCACTGAAAATTGGAAGTATTTGTTCGCAGCTGCCTCTGTCCCCGAGTCTGGATCACTTCCATCATCTTGGATCCCTTGCAGGGGGCTGTGGTAACTCATTTGGTCACGCCAAGTTCCTCACCGTGTTACCGTGTGTCTGTGTTAGAGCAGCCACTCTGCAGGACTGGCTTCTCTCTCACCTTTTCCAGTTATTATTTGTGCCACGTGGCACGCTGGCACATAGGTGAGGGATTCAGCTTTGGGAGAACCATACAGTGCCAGGTGCTCTTTGATGTACCTCACTTTCCTAACAAAAGCTCATGCAACTGCTCTTGGGGAACTGAAACGCACTGACTCACAACAGGCAATTTCAAGCGGGATGGCAAGGCTGCCCGCTGCTCCTTTTGTTCCCTGCTATTACCTTCAGCATTATGACCACTATCCTCTCCAGACCGTGGCAACTCAGAGCCCCATCCAAAGGATCAGGAAGCAGCTTCTGTTTGTCACAGCTAGCGAGTCTCATCACCAGCACCTAATCCATCCATACAGTGTGTTTGCACTAAAGTGACAGATCCCCGCAGCGGACAGGGCCATCCTGCTGGACCTGTGAATGGAACCCCTGCCCAAGTCGGCCAACCTTTGCCCACCACCTGCTGTACTCTCACTCTGAGCACCAAGCTGAAAAGTCTTACAACCTCTCATTTTCTATTTTACTTTCCCATGACACCTGGGAGGACAGCCAGGGAAATCTAGCCAAATTACCAGAGCTGCACAAAAATAGCACCAAGAAGTACTGTGCTCCTCCAAACTTGCCTGAGGACAACATATCACCATTTTCTGAGCATCAGGAACTTAGGAGGCTTCATCTTTTCTCTTCCTGTTGAAGGATTATCCCATTTTCTTTTAAATAAACAGACTCCTTCAAATAAGGTGACTTCTAGCCACAGTATCACCATGAGACAAATCTCGTCAGGCTTTTCTTACATACAGCACATATTTATTCAGCTTTGCACTTTAAAGTCTGGGGAAGAATCTCCCAAACAACCAGAAAATGAAGATTATTGTTCAAGCATGAGCTTTGATTTCTGAAATGGCAAAGTACAATATCCTCTGGAGACAACAGATGAGCTGGTTGATGAGAATATTTTCAGTTTAGGGGAAGATGTCTTCTAGAATACTCTGACAAGCTCTGCCTTTCTTTTAGTATCTTTACAATGCTCTGGGGCAATTTGCAGACAATACTAAATCAGGAAGGGTGGTGTCCTGGGTTCAACATGGAGGAA
>NW_010410372.1:12548-14636 GCF_000710305.1 Buceros rhinoceros silvestris | reverse complement strand
ACTGGCGGGTTTGGCTTTGTCTGCGTTTACACCTTTTGTTTTTTTTATCTTTCCAATACTGAAAGATGTACACGAATCATCGCAAAAAAATATTTTAAAAATAAAACATTTTGTCAGAGACCAAGAGTCGGCGCCTACATCACGTCCCACCATGGCCTCTCACTCATCATTCATATCACGCATTGGGGAAGGGGACGGCGCACCGAAATGGGGTGAAAAAGCTTTAAACTGGGACTCAACTGTCCGCCGCAGGGTCAGGGGGGCCGGGGGGAGGCTCCGTTCCCTCGATTTCTACGGGGAGAGCGATGCCACCTCCCGCGGGAGGAATTTGGGACATTGAACTTTGGTCTTGGGCGAGCGGAGAGGAAACATGTGCAGCCTTTTCCTTCAAAACGTGTTTCTGTGTGAATTATGAAGTGGAGCAGAATTTCCTTCCTCCTCCTACTGCGTTCCACAGCAGTAAAACGTGACCCCGGTCAACGGCAAGTCCAGCAAACAGCCCCGGGACATCCCCAGCCCCGACTCCACTCGAGCAGCGCTTCTTCGTGAAGGCTCCTGGTACTCTCACACAGCCCCGAGTCGAGGTTTGGTAACATGAAACACCCTCAAAAACACCGAGAGGGGCAGCATGAACCCGGCCGATGCCAGCTGGAGCCTGGACGCCTTCGAGGTGCAGCCGCTGGAGCAGGGTCTCGAGCTTGGTCCATCCCGTGGGGTGTTTCCCTCCTCCTCTTCAAGCAGCCGCAGTCACAGGGGTCTGATGCTGTGTCAGACGTCATTTACTCCGGGTTTAGGCTCTACTGACCCTTTTCCTATCGTCTCGGCTCTGGGGAGGGGGAAGCCACCGCGTGCAGACTATGAGAAGCCAAGGCTGAAGGGTGGGAAAGACACAAAGGGCGAGTTCTCCAGAGCCTGGAGGCGGGGGGACTTAGGGGACATTCATTCTGCAGCTCTGGGATGGAGCTGAAGGCAGGAGGAAGAGGTGAAAAACCCCTACAAATCCTTACATTACCCTGCCGAAAAGACACCGGCGATGAGAGCACCCGAACCTGCCTGGGGCACTGCTGGGTCAGAGCGAGGCAGGACCGGGAGTCCCCGAGGTTCACGAGGAACCAAAATCCCTGACACCATTTCAGAGCGCAGCGTCACCTCCTCCCGTGGGGAAATCCCGGCCTCCAGGAGTCAACGGCAAAATGCAGCGGGAGCAGGATCCTGCCTGGCCTGTGATTCAAAGGCAGACGTGTTCGCAAAACTCTTCATCTCCCACGTTCCTCTTCAGCGAAGCAGATCTGACCGTCAAACACCCTCCTGAGTCTTTTTTCCTTCCAGGGACCACAAGACCAGACCACAGCGGATGCCTGAGCCATGCCTTAATTCCAGCGAAAGAGGGAAAATCCATCTCTTGAGGAAATCGTGGCTGCTCTGCTCCCAGAGGAACCAGTTAGGGGCTGGTTTCCCAGCGGGGTCCGAGCTGACGCTGCCAGGGTAACACCTCCCGCCGAGGTGGCGGTACCAGAACTACATCTGAGGAGTACTGCAGGGTAAGAGAAAAACAAAGCAAAGCCCCAAAGGGAACGCTGGAGGGCTCAGCAAAAGCAGGCTGGGCGAGCAAGGCCCGTTTCTTCCCCCCGAAGGCACCTGAGCTGTTCCTCAACGGTAACGGCAGTGCGGGCAGCGGGTACGGGAAGCACAGCCAGAGGTGGCCACAGGACTGGGACATGTGCGGTGTCCAGTCCATCGCTTCAGGGCCTCGGGGGACAGGCAGCATGAGGCATTCAGACACGGACCTCAAAAAAGAGAGGGACAGAGAGGAACGTCCCCCCCTGCAGCACTCCTCACCGACAGCACCAGCCTGACCCGCCATCCAGCAGGACACAGCGCCTGGCTCTGCAGCGGAGGTCCCTCAGCCCTGCACCAGGTCAGGCGTTGGAGCAGGAAACACCACAAAAATAAATTAAAAAAATTTTTTTTTTTTTGTCTTCCAACCACCCTTTTAAAAAGAACAAGCCCTGAAATGATGAGTTTAAAACTTCCTTAATACAAAAGCAACGGGCTCTGAGCGGGGAGAGGGGCAGAGGAGCTGGGGCT
>NW_010410372.1:9901-12427 GCF_000710305.1 Buceros rhinoceros silvestris | reverse complement strand
GGGGGGCAGAGGAGCTGGGGCTCGCCCCGAGCGGCCTGTGCTGGCTGGCGGCAGCACGGGGGCTGCTCCCGCCCTTGAACACACGCAGCTCGACACCGCAGCTCCGAGAGGGCTGTTAATACTCGGGAACCAGGAATGAGCGCCAGTGTCCCCCGGATGAAGGCCGCAGTGAGGACCCTGCCTGGCCCCACCAGCTGCTGCACTCACACCTTCACTTCAGGCTTTCGAGATCCTTGGAAATACTTTTTTTTTTTTTTTTTCCCCTCTTCAAACGCAACCCGTAAAGCCCAGCCTGGCAGGTCTGCGAACGGTTCCTCTTCCCAGCTCCAGGACCCGGGGGTCCTGCGCACAGCTCAGCCTCTCCAGCCACCAAGAGAATTAATTGCCAATGAGAGCAACATCCATGAGGTCGTCGTCTTCTTCCCCGATCAAGAACTCAGGGCTGGCCCGGGATGGCCGCTCAGCCGAGAGGATGGCGCTGCTCGTCATGGAGAGAGACTGGTCAGCCGAAATGGGGGACTTGGACCAGCTCTCCGGCTTCATGCTGTGAGACTTCTTCTTGTCCCTGTCTTTGTCCCGATCCCGATCCCTGTCCCGGTCTTTGTCTTTCACTTTTTTCTTCTCTTTTTTGTGCTTCTTGTGTTTTTCCGAGCTATACTCAGGCAAGGGCCTGATGCCGTCGTCGGAGCTGGGGCTGTTCTGGTAGGATTTCTCCGCTATGGAGGAGCCCGACTCGCTCTCGCTGTCGATGTTCTGGGGAGTGTACGCTGGTGACTTGCTGTGACTGGGAGAGCAGCGCTCATGTTTCGGAGTGGACCCGCTGATCAGAGGGGACCCGTAGCTTTTGGACGAAGCCATCTGGGGCCTCAGGCCATCCCCACCCCCTTCCCCAGGCTTCTGCAAAGTCACTTTGGCTTTGATGCTGGGGGACCCACCATCGTGTTTGCTGATGATAATTTTGGCCACTCCGGTGCTCCCAACGTTTTTGGAGTCTGAGCTCTTCTTGGAAGAGTCAACTGATCCTCCAGAAACAGAGACTTTAGATTTCTCTTTGTCACTCTTCTCCCGTTTGCCCTGGAACTCCCCTCCAGACATGTTGTGTTTGGAGGACATGGTATGGCTTGAGGAATTGGAACTTGGCCCCATTTGTCCGTCCATCGGGTCATCTCCACCAGGCCCGCTAGTGACAACCCCGTGTTTGAGTTTGTCTATGACTGCAGTCAGAGATGGCTTCTTGTTTCTGCTTGGGGACTTGCCCTTGGAACTTCCATGCTGGTTCTGAGACGAGGACATGGAAGACCCGCTAGATGAAAAGGAAGATGAAGATGCTGTGGAGGAGTTTGATGAAGGAGGAGGTTTCTGTGACACAGACCCAGAGGATCCCACTCCTGAAGATGATTTCATACTTGAGCTTGATCCGGTCCCAGACATATGGGAGCCTCCAGAACCCGAACTGATAGGTGACTTTGCTTTAGATGACGGGGGAGTACCTGGCACGGGTTTCATGGGGGAAGCAAGCTTGTCCGAACCTCCTGAGGGTCGAGAATGAGACGGAGAGATGTTTGGTTTGCTCATGGAAGGGTTCATAAGTGATGATGGCTTTCCTTGAGGTTTCATCTTGGTACTTCCAGAGCCGCTGCTGAGGCCGTGTTTGGTGATGGGGGAGGATCCGGGCTTTCCCACCGACTGAGCAGAGCTTTTGGACTGACCTGAACTCGAGCTGCCTTGGCTTGAGTAGAGGCTGCTGCTCATCTTCGAGCCAGATGACCCTTCTGATTTGCTGCTTTTAATTTTGCCTGAGGTTGAAGAGGAGGAAGAAGAGGAGGAGGAGGAAGAATGGCTATGATGGCTTTTGCTGCTGGAGGAGGTGACAGAGCCACTACTTGTGTACTGGCCATGTGAAGACGGTTTGCCAACAGTCACTGTTCCTTTCGGGATCTGAATGGTTATTTTTGGAATAGGAGGAGTAGCTACACCAGGAGGAGTCTGAGATCTGCCTGAGCTCCCCGGGGATTTGGACCCGCCTGTACTTGCTGGTGGCGTGAAGGGCCTGTTGGATGAACTGTGAGACGGGGATTTCCCATCTGTCTCCTGCTTCTTCCGCTTTGGAAGTTTCTCTTTACTTTTGCCATCGCTGGATGGCGTCCGGCTGCGCTTCCCTGGCTTCCCGTCTATCCCGGGGCCCGCCATGGTGCTTGCGGAACCATTGCCTTCCTTCACCCGTTTCTGAGACTTCTCCTTCCCGACCTCCCCTGGGTTCAGTAAAGGGCTCTGCCCTCCACTGTGGTGCTCCATGTCAGAGGACCCCAGTGCTTTGCTGGCAGCTGCGATAATACTAAAATCTACCGTGTCAGACTGATTGCTCCCCTTAAATTTATTTTCCCCCCCATCAGCCCCCAGGACTTGCACCCCCAAGGAATTCAGAGCGTGGGATGCATAGCCCTTGAAATCATCAGTGTCTCCACTCTGACTGCTCTCATCAAAGTACTCCTCCCCAAAGCCACTCTGACTCTGACTGTTCAGCAG
>NW_010410372.1:0-9781 GCF_000710305.1 Buceros rhinoceros silvestris | reverse complement strand
ATCTACTCCGTCTGGAAAAAAATGGTTTGAAGAATCGCTGTTGGGGCTCACAGCAGCATCTGCTATCAGGTCTGCGGGGTCTGTGTACGGGTTCTCGCTATTGTTCGTCTGAAAAACGTCTGGGTCAAAGAGGGCACTTTGTGAATGTCCTGAACTAGAAGAGTCTCTCACTGGAGTACCAATGGGTGGACAGTCCTCATTAGTGGCGGGGAGCTTGGAAGCCTCCTCTGCTATATCGGAAAGGATGTCAGTGACATCGGCTCCAATGCTGTCCGAACTAGAGAGCCGAACCATTCTCTGAATACTGGGCTGCGAGTGAGGTATAGGCTGGGGGTATGTAGTAGGAGGAGTGCTGCACTGGCTGGGTGCTGGAGTAATGTGAGGGGTGTCCAGGGTGTCTGCGGTCATGTTGACATCAAAAATGGGGTTCTGGGAGTCAACATCCATTGAGAAGAGCTCCCTCTGGAAATCATCCTCAGTCTGATGCTTGGGCTTGTCGGCCGGCATGCGGGACTTTTTTTTCTTTTGCTTATTCCCCCCAGGGCCCACCTCCATTCTGGGGGAGCCAGAGGAAGAGTTCTGCCTTTCGAGAGGGCTGCTCCCGTACAGAGTGGAGAAATCCTGAGGGGGATTCTCTTTTAGAAGGTTCATGAGCATGGGGTGGTTCTTGGTGTTGCTTGCTGGTGAGGATACTGGTGGTGGTGTGTGATGGGGAGGGGTTGGGCTTGAGCCAATAGCAGACCCCACATTCCCTGTGATCTGCAACAAACTAGTGAGAATAGGGTTCTGAGACACTTTGCTGAAGTCCTCCCCATGGCCCACTGAGTCATGCCTCTCTTTCATGCTTAGGCTCATGTTAAACAAGGTAGTGATGGGCCCCCCAGGAAAAGTGTTGGTTGGGGTAGTGGTACCACTCATTGGGTTGCTGCCTGTGGTCATGCCATACCCGGGGCTGCTGGCTGGGGGGAGGTTTTTCTTCACCATATCTTCAACTGTCTCTGCAATGAGGGACAAGGCTGGTGTGTCTGCTTGGATCGTTTCTGCTTTCCTACGAATTGCTCTCATGGTGACAGGAATGGACATACACCTGCAAGACACAAGGCACAGGGGTTAGCGAGTGTTCAGTTGCTCAGCAGCCATGTTCACTGAGGAGGCTTTAACAGCTTCACCAGACATAAAGCAGCGAGACCCCTGGGCACAAGAGAGCCACAGGTCCAGGCCCTGTAAATGGCCGGCTGCTCTGCTTGTATTTACACTCCTCCCATCATGCTTATCTAGCCATGAGAGAACTGGGCCTTTGTGCGCTGCCCTGCAAGAATCAATCCATCAATTAACTCTAATATCTAACAGTTGAGAGATCATGATCTTGCAGTTAAAGCACAGGACCTGTCTGGGTCGTTACTCTGATTCTGCCAGAAAACACCTTTGTCGACGCTTGGCAAATTGAACTTGCTGCAGCCCTGGGGCACATCACTGACAAGACCACATTCTGCTCAAGGACAAGCTTATAGGGTTTGGGAAGGACAAACAGCGATTCTGTGCTGTGCCCTGTGTTCTGAGAGATGGCTGGGGTGGAGGAACCTTGAGAAAAGGTCCATGTAGATGACAAACCGCAGGGAAGCTCTTCCACAGCCTACAAGACTCAGAAAGCCACCAGCTGCAGGAGGAGGCACAGGCAGGCAGGTACCTCCACCAGCTGCAGCTCAGCATCTGGAGTGTGATTTCAACAGGGCTCCGAGCAATCCTCTCTTCCTGATCACCACCACCACCACTCATCCGCGGACAGAACAGCTCCAAACCCACCAGGATAAAAGTGAGATAGACCGAGTCCATCTCTAGGCTTTGGAGCACACGTTGGCAGCACAGAAAACCCCAGCTTACCTTTGAACAACTTTGGCAATGAAATCGTCTGTGCAGATAAGAGCATCGGACAGCCCTTTGTACAGCTTACAGTTCACGTGAGTGGAATCTTGCACATCCATCACCACTACAAGAGAGGAGGCGTTGAGAAGAGATCAAAATGCTGATTACAGCAGAAGACAACGCTGCCGCCCGTCCCCAAACGCGCTCGTGCTTTTACCGAGTGCACTTACCACACACCAGGGAGTCGTTCACAGGGTGCTGGAAGGACACGCTGAAACAGGAGTCAGAGAGAGGACAAACTTCAAACTGCAGGATCCCGGGAGAATCTGAAAGACGTGGGAACTGTTAAATTAGGGCACACAGGAGACGAACCAGAGGCGCCAGCTCAATACGAGCAGCACAGGCCTCATTTCTTACTCCTACGCCTGGGAAAGTTCCCCAGGGTTTCTCTGTTCCGCTCGCTGTGGTACCCACCTTCTTTCAGAACCGTCCTCTTGACGCAGCTGCCGATGAGTGTGTTGTACACCACCTGGTGCCGGACCAAATTGAGGATGAGGGGAACGCGCCCGGGGTGCTGGAAGGCGATTTTACTGATCAGGGTTCCTTGAAGACTTCTTCCATCTGGGAGAGGAGCATCTTTGTTCAGAAAGTAACAGTGCTGCTGCCCTGGAAGAGCCTGACAAACAATTCCTGCTTTACTTCAGCGACTGCTGGGTACAAGGCAATAATAAGACGTCGAGGAAGGAAAGAGCAGGGCCCAGATCCAAGTGACACCAAACCAGCTTTCTGGCTGAGAACAACAAGCAACGAAGATGCTTTCCTTCCAGTCTGAACAAGCAGAACGTGACTTTGGCTCCCTGGCAGCAAGACTGACGACAGCAATCGCTGTCCCTGTTAAATCAGTCTCACACGGTGCAGCATCACTGCTGAGGGGAAGGGAGATCCTCCACAGTGAGCAGAGCTGTCACTGACCTGTGGAGAACCAGCGTTTCTCGCAGCGATTCATTCAGCCACACGTTACAGCTCGGATAGAAGCTGGGGAAGCTCAGTCCCACAGCCCCACCATCACTCCTACAGCTGCACTTCAGAGCAACGGACTTTTCGTTAACCAATTTTCCTAATTACTGTGGTCATGTCGGTACCTGAATTCTCATGCTCGAAGAGCACCAGTGAATAAATGCTCTACCAATTCCCTACTTGAAAGATACCTGAAGCAGAGGAAACTCCCCAAACGGCTCACGTACGTGTGTAACGCCCTGGTTGTAACCACATACTTACTGCGTAGAAGCGCATGTTGTGGTTCAAAGGCAGAGGATCGGCCTCCTTGGATAGCTCGAACTGTGTGATCAGCTCATACAGGGGTACGAAGGTTGGCTGGGTGTCGAACAGCGGGATGCCTGAGGGGAGAAGATGGCAGGAGATAACACAATGAGAAAAGACGTCACCATCCAGTAAAGGAAATTTATCCAGGTTTCACTGAAAATAGCACAAAACCTTGAGCACCATGTTGAAAATGTGCAGTGGCTTCTTAACCAAACCCCAGGAGTACCTCAGAGCTCTGGAACCCACCTGTGCAGCCCTGAAGTTTCTGAATGAAAGCTCGAGACACTGGAATGGGACGAGGGAACTTCAGGAAGAAACAAGCCGGTAAGTCCACGCTATTGGCACTGGTGATCGAGGAGAACGATGGAGTTCTGGAATATTGGGTTAAGACACGATCTTAGATGCAGGGCAGGACTCCAGCTTCTGCTGCGCACACCAGCCACCCAACTTGCTCAAACCCAGCGGGTTGTTACACCTTCTTAAACATTAAGACACTCCTCAAAAGCCTGTCACAAGCCTGGCACATGCCTTAAAGACAGCACATAAGACCTAAGGTCACCTCCCCACTCTGACTCCTGGAGGTTCCCAGGGCCTGAACCAGGCTGCTGGGGAAGGCCTGGCAGACATGTCCTTCGCTTACCCTTTGCTGTCAACCGGGTGGGAGCCCATGATCAGTGGTGCAATCGGAAGCTTGTACATAGCCATGGTTCCTTCCACCGTTACTGACACATTCATCCCCAAAGAGCGGGGGACTGCGAGAGGAGGCAAGAAAAAAAAAAACCAATATAAGCTGATGGAAAAAAAATCAAACCAAGGTGAGTTTTCTATCTTAAATATCACTGCAGTGGAAACACCCGACTTCCTCCACAAGGCACCTTTCAGCGTTCACCTGTAGCACTAACTGGATGGCAGCCAAACCCATGACACGGCCCAATGCTGTTTCTCTCTTGCAAGGTAGACCAGTTGCTTCAAGTAAATTACAAATACATTTGAAAGTGTGTTGTATGCTCTTTACAAAGCAAAAGAGATAAAGATTTTGGCCAGTTTCGCTCCTTCTTTTCCTGAGACTGGTCTCCATTTCAGCTGGTGCTTGGTTCTGTCATTTTAGCGAGACAGATGTCCACATACATGCATAAAAATTGGATGGCGGACACACAGGTATTCCCATGGGAAAATAAATCCCATGTTCATGATGAAATTCACCCTAAGGATAAAGGCTCTGTCTGCAGATCATCACCTGTCACTCCTGGGTGATGTCCAGATCAAACTCCAGAACAGCCCCAGGGTTCGAGATGAGGCTCGACTGAGTCAGCACCTACACATGGGCTCCTCAAACCCCTGGCTCTGGAAGCCAGCCCACGATTCTCCCATACCTCAGGGTGACAGCAGGCTCCTGGCACCCTGCTTTCCCCGCTCCCTCAAGCGGCAGCAGCCCACACCGGCTGCTAGAGCCAACCTACCGTTGTTCTCGTGCAAAATAATGGGGGCTCCAGTACCATCTTCAAACAAATCATAGGGCGAGACATAATACTTGAGGTTCATCAGGAGACCTGTGGGAGAGAAGCTTTGAAGATCCTGATGATGCAAGTTAACCCGATGTTGATTAACCCTTAACCCCCTAACGCAGAGGATCTGCACTGCAACACAGTGCATGCTGCGCAGAGCTGCTCGAGCACCCAGGAGGGGCCGTTCTGGGCTGTCAAACACACAGATATGGCCACAGATCTGCCAAAAAACCACCGTGTGTGGCTTTGGAGAGAAAAACTGGCTTCTGGACCACATGGGACTGACAAATACTCAACCGCCTCATTTCCCTCTTCGTTCAGTTAGCGTTTTCCATTATTATCACCAGTTAATGCAAAACAAACGTCCACAAAGGGGTTCCTGAACCAAGGAATTTTTATTCTTCTCGTTATTAACTGCTAATCAGCAATACCTCCGCTCCTGGGGGTGAGATAGCCAACACTGCCATGAAGAATCTTGTCGAGGGGATTTGCGTTGGTGGCTTGCCTGCAAGAAAGGCGAGCACAGGTCTGAAACAAGGCAGGGTCCCACCCAAAGCCAAGGTTCCTGCGCTGACAGCAGGCTGAGCTCTATCTCCATAGACACACTTCTCGGTCACACAGAGGCAGCGACCTTAAACTTTGCACTGCTACAGGCAAAACTGAAGGGTCTTTATGGCACGGCTGGTTTATCTGCTGCAGCAGAAGATGGGCAAATGCTTACCAGTTCCTTACTTAAAACACTAAACCATAGCTACATACCTTTTGCCTCCAGGCCTCCCTTCAGCTGACTTCTGCAGTTAAACAGGAATTGCTCAGAAATACCTATTTAAAGATTGCTTGGAGCTCTGTGTGTATACAAAACATCCCTCCACTAGCACAGGTCTCCTATAGCCTCAGCACCGCACTGCTGAGCAATCCTGTCAGGCGACACAGGCACCGATGTGACACCTCCTGCACGTACAGCGCTTGGCACGATCGGAATCGGCCCACAGGACGTTATTAAATAAATATTAAGTAAAATTAGCAGCATTATTAAGTGAAACCACAGCAGCACGAACACCACTGCGCCAGGCAGACATCCTTACCAGTACATCCCCGCCATCTTCGAGAGATCCAGCTCCAAGGACTGCAGAGCCAGGTACATTTTGGTTTTAAGTTTGCTGGGGGGAAAAAACCAAAACCACACAACACTCTATCAGAGAACTGAGCAGGAGCAGTGCGATGAAACCCAGCTGGCGGAACCGCAGGCTGCCACGCTGCTCCGCCTCCTCTTCAGTCTGATCGGTGTTTGCATTATCACCGTCATCGGTTACTGTGAACTAACACCAGACCGCCAACACCTCGCCATCGCCTCGAGCATTTAGAAACTCCAGCTCTTCATCCCGCGCTCCCACCGCACCGAGTCCTCCCCACCGCTGCGTGCACGCACAGGTCAGCAGGATCACACGCGATGACAAGGTAAGCGCAGAGCGAAAAGCACGTGGATTTGTTTGGTTTTATATAAGTGGATGGAAATAAATAGATTCCAGACTTACTTGTCTCCCGGCAACTTATACAGGTTCACGAGCCCCCTTAGATGCTTCGAAAATTCATCAAAATTTTTCTCTCTGAAGAGGGAGAAATATTCATGTCATCAAATTCGCAACAGAGAACGTTTTGGTTTAAAAAGTTGTTTTAATACAGTCACTAAGCCACTTCAGAAAAGACTTTTGCTACACAAAAGCTACAAAACAGCTTTAAATGATCCAACTTTAACGACTGTGAGGAACGTTGTGCTGTGGCTTCCAGGACACGACGCACAGCAGTGAGGTCCAGAACTACCTGAACCAAAGATAATCGGCCAGAGGAGCAGAGGGACTTTGTGGGGAAGGAACAGCCGCAAGACATTTTGCACTTCCACCCGCAGAGCAGCACCAGATCACTCCATATGCAGAGAGGCGCCTGCCAGGAAGCGCAACAGACAACTCTTGTTGCTCACCTCAGGTGTTGGACCAGTTCTGGACAACTCTGAAAAGGAAAGAGCAGACCATGGTATCAGTGTTGAAGGCAGCAGTTTGGCCTTTGTGCAGCACGACGACTGTGGAGCACTGGGACAGGGAAACCTCTAGCACCAGCTGCTCAGGAGAAGCAACACAACGCTCACAACTGCACGCTGCTCTGGTCCGACTGCTCGTTAACCCCCTCTGGGCCTAATTTGAGCAATTTCCTCTTAAACAACCAGTTTGAAATAAAACTGTGGAGCCTCAGGTTGAAAACTGTTCTCTTACACAGAGGCATTAAAAGGTCTGGTTTCAGAGGGTGGTGAGGCCAATGTGAGCAGCAAGTTCCAGTGCAGAAGGGAGGCAAGGCCACTTCCTTCCATCATTTCCCACTCAAGATCCAACTCCTACAAGACTGATTTCCCCGCCCTTCCTCCAGAACTGAAATTCTCAGAAACACCACGGTAACTTCCTCAAATAATGCTGCTGGTTTCACAACCCCTCAGGAAAGAGCGACTGTCACTCCAATGGTCCTCGTGCACGTACTCTACAGATTAACCCTTGAGAACGCACCACTCATGGGGGTTTTACTTTCCACTGGTGGTTCCAAACCCACAAGGGCACTGCCCTCCTCTTCATCAGCGACACGTACCACAGGGTTCTCTCCGTGGTGAGCCACCTTGACGTCACACAGCAGCCCCGTGGGGTCTAGCTGGACTTCCACGTAGAACATGTCCGAGGTGATGTAACACTCGGTGCCGTTTGGACTCAGGTGGGATCCCAGGCTACACACAAAACAAACCATACAGTGTCGTGAGACGCACACAAAGGTCACCCAAACCAGCGTGAGGTCACGATGTATGCGGATAAATGGGAAAAGCCCGTGCTGCTGATCAAGGAGGAGACCTACCCGTTCTGTCTGGCTATAGACTCCAAGCGATCCGTCATGGCAGGCAGGGAAGACACTAGATGGAGACGGCGGAAAAACAAGGCTTAGCGAAATGACTCGACATCTCCCCAGAAATAAGAGGAGCATTAAACCCCATCTCGTCACTCCCTCCCACGTCTGCTCACACCTTCACTATAAAGATCGTCTGTACTCGAACCACAGGCAGAGCCGCTTGCAGAGAGAAAATAAAATGTTCTCAGAACTGCAAACAGCCGCACGTGGAACTCAGAATGAATTTTATCTACAATAAACTAATAGAGGGGATGTTGAGCGGGGCTGCCCGGCACCGAGACGTGAAACACGGAGTGGTGAAACGTGCTACCCACAACCTCGCTTGCTTCTGTGGCCGGGCATGTCTCCACAGCGCTGGGGGTCCAGCAGTTTGGAAAGCCCCCACGCAGGCGCACCCACCTTTCAGTGCCTTCTGCAACGTCTCCAAACAGCTCACGAGGTGCTGGTGCCCCCCCGAGTTCATCACAACACGCTTCTCCTGAGTCAGAAAAAAGAAAAATGTCCTTTTTGTGGAAGAGGGAGTTACTGCAACTGTTGTTCAGTCAAGTGAGGTTTATTCAGGGAATTGAGAGCAGATTAGAGCTCTTCCCCAAATCACACCCTCACTTGGGATTCCTGTATCGGGTTTGGAAGCAGGTAACGAAGACAGGCCTGGGATTGATTTATTTCCTTCTATGCAAGTTGCTCATCTGGAAGAACAGACTGTAGCAACTTTTTAATAGGCACAAACTAAGAGTTGCCTGGGGGGAAGTTGTGGCTTGAACCAAGGGTAAAGCGCTTTGAAGAGATCCAACAAACTGACAGCAGAAACCCTCCTGCTGAGACCCGAAACTCCAGAAATCCTCCTGCTGAGACCTGAAACTCCAGAAATCCTCCTGCTGAGACCTGAAACTCCAGAAACCCTCCTGCTGAGACCCGAAACTCCAGAAACCCTCCTGCTGAGACCCAAAACTCCAGAAACCCTCCTGCTGAGACCCAGCAGCTCTCACCATGACTTGACGGACTAACTTCATGGTTTCTGTCCAAGGCCTGTTCTGGTTGTACTTTGCATGAAGTCTCTCTAGGAGGGCACTCATCTTATTCAGCTTCTCCGTCTCTGTAAGACAAACCATGGGGGGAAATTCAGAAAGGAGAAGGAGACAAGGGTGGAAGTTTTAGCAACAAAACAGCTTGGCAGTTACAATGAAAACACTTCCCAAAGCATTTCAAAAACTTGTTCATTTATCCCCGTGACTTAGCCCTCAAGGTTAAGCGAATCTTAAGGCTCCACCAAGACTTAAAGGCCCATAAAACGCCTGTGGAGCTGTTGGGAAAAGCCCAGCTCCTGCTCTGCACAGACTGGGAATGATGCGGCCCCACCAGGTTAACTTCTGGCAGGATGGGAATATATCGGGGCACTGTCTGGGGATACAACAGCATAGTCTAAAAATGAAACTTCCCTGGCAGGAGACAGTGTAGAAAACATGGTGTTAAAGAAGCGAGGTTAAGCTTTGTTTCCTGGATCCCCCTTCACTGTCTGCTCTTCCAACTCTCCAGCTTCTTGTAAAGATCTTCCCAGATCCTTCTGCCACCAAACCCTTCAACCATATTGGTTTGATTGCCAGTTGTCACAAACCTCTGGCACACTCCTGCCTCATGCCAGCTGGAAACCTGAGGGCCCGTGTGTTTAGGAGGCAGCGCAAGACTAGAGGGACCACGGGGTTCTAGCAACCTGGCACCTACTCGGCCTTCACAAAACACCTCTTGGACCTCACAGGCTCCTCACTGCTGTATCTTTTAGAAAGTCCCACTGTTACGAATCGCATTTCTCTGGTGAGATGGAGGGATACAGGATCAGCGACTAAGCTGCTGCTGGACACTTTAGCTAAAAACATTCCAGGATGGGATGGTTCTTTTTCCCCTGTTCTCTAGTCAGACACAAGCACGAAGAGAACATGGGTTCGGGACTATTATAGATTTTGTCTGGTTTTGCTAAGACAGCTTTTCCTATGCTTATATTTGTCAAAAAAATCCCAGCAGACACCACTGCCAAAACAAACCCTGGCACTGGGGGGTCCCAGGCAAACAGCTGAGCTGCACCCAAGCCCGCAGGCCCTCGCAGGCGAGATTCCAGGGGTTTGTTTTTAGTATTGAAGCGTGTCCAGTTCACG
>NW_010410371.1:0-303 GCF_000710305.1 Buceros rhinoceros silvestris | reverse complement strand
TTACGTGCTGCAAAGGGAGGGGGAGAAAAAAGTTATTTCGGCCACTCCGTTCCCCACGAGCGGATTTCTCCGCAGGAATCGCCAGGAGGTGTGGAGACCCCTGGCTTCGGCCCCGCAGAGACCGGGCGAAGAAGCCGGAGAGGCTACCAAAACCTACCCGCACACAACCCTCCAGCAAGACCGGAGCAGGAGAGGGGTGAGAAGGAAAGAAGAAAGGACAGTAGCAAAAAAAGCCCTTCGGAAATGCCTCCCGCCTCCCTCCGCGCCTCTCCCGGCGAGCCCCCTCGCCCGGGCAGCTCCGTG
>NW_010410370.1:0-865 GCF_000710305.1 Buceros rhinoceros silvestris | reverse complement strand
TAACCACAGAATCGTTTTGGCTGAAGGACCTTTGAGATCATCAAGTCCAACCGTTAACCTAGCACTGCCAGGTCACCACTAAATCATGTCCCTTAACACCATATACGCACACACCCCTTTTAAATACCCCAGGGATGGGGACTCCGCTGCTTCCCTGGGCAGCCTGTTCCAAGGCTTCACAACCCTTTTGGTGAAGAAATTTTTCCTAATGTCGAACCTAAACCTCCTCTGGTGCAACGCGGGGCCATTTCATCCTGGTGAGGTGGTCTGTAACAGGCTCCCACCATGATATCTGCCTTGCTGGCCTTTACCCTGATCCTCACCCATAGACACTCAGCCTATCATCACCATTGTTATGCTCAAGACAATCAAATCACTCCCTAACACACAGGGGCCACTCCAACACCTCTCCTTCCTGGCCCATCCCTTCTGAGGGGTCTGTATCTGCCCAACAAGTCCTGATGGTGGCACCAGGCTCAGAGCCAGGTATTGGTCTGGTGGGTCTTCCTGTTTCTTCCCACATTAATCCCTGGGAGAGAGGGGTGAGAACCGAACGTGGCCACAGACCTGTCTTGCAGAAGATGGGACAGCAGATTAGGAGAGCGGAGAGATCAGAAACCAAGGCTGTCGGCTGCTGCTATCTCTCCCTCTGGCAGCTCTGCAGAGAGTCCCTCCCCGCCCCGGAGCACTCACCCATCGCATGGGCATAGACCACATCGCTCAGCACCACCACGCGGCTCTGCCGGTCGGGGTACAGCTCCCGGAACGCTTCTGCACAGCGCCCGACGTCCAGGGGCTGCTGCCCGAAGATGTGCAGCACCGGGAGCTTTCTGCAGGGGCTGAGGCAGGCCGGGCCGTAGTGCAG
>NW_010410369.1:0-241 GCF_000710305.1 Buceros rhinoceros silvestris | reverse complement strand
GCACCCACCCTTGGTGCCGCCAGCCCCGCAGCACTGGAGGAGGGGGGTGCCCGATGCCAGGCAGGGGGGCGTCGCACACACACCACAATGCCCCCCCAAGCCCCTCCACCCCCACTGTGCGAGTGCTTGTACACCCGATGAAATGCCCCGGTTTCCCCCTTCTTTCAGGGGGAGCTTTGAGCAATACCCTCACCGCGAACGTCACCCACCTTTCCCCAGCGCCTGCGGCAGCGGCTCGGCA
>NW_010410368.1:541-1076 GCF_000710305.1 Buceros rhinoceros silvestris | reverse complement strand
CTCCACGTTCCAGAAGAGGTGCTGGCGCCTGCCCATGGTGTCACCTCAAAATCCAACCCTCACCCCACAGCGACCTGTGTCCCCACAGAGGTCCCTCTTGGTGGGGGTCCCTGCTCAAGAGATGCTCCAGAACCTTCCTGGTGGTCACCCCACAGATGACCTTCACTCCATGCAATGTCCTTCACCCCACAGATGTCCTTCACCCCACAGATGTCCTTCTCCCCATGGATGTCCTTCACCCCATGTAAAGTCCTTTACCCCCAGATGACCTTCACTCCATGCAATGTCCTTCACCCCACAGATGTCCTTCACCCCACAGATGTCCTTCTCCCCATGGATGTCCTTCACCCCATGTAAAGTCCTTTACCCCATGGACGTCCTTCACCCCGTAGATGTCCTTCACCCCACAGACAACCTTCACCCCGTAGATGTCCTTCACCCCACAGATGACCTTCTCCCTCCGCTACGGACTCCACCAGCCCCACCGGAAAACGGCACCTATCCATGTCACGAGCTTTCCGGGCCTCAGCATCCA
>NW_010410368.1:0-352 GCF_000710305.1 Buceros rhinoceros silvestris | reverse complement strand
GGCCCGCCCGCCACTGGCGGGCCCCGGGTGTTGCATCAGGAGGCAACAAGCCTTGGCCTGACCCCCCTCCTCACCCCCCCCAAATTTTGGGGCCCCCGTGGATGGGCAGGTCCCGGCAGCTCCAGGATGGATCATGCCGGGGGGGCTGTTGCCAGCGTTTGACCTTGGATTTGGGAAGCGCAGGGAATTTTTCTGGTTCCCCTGCCATCATTTTTGGGGAGTCCCTGGACAATGGGGTGGGCGAGGGGGGGACCCCTAAAATATGACACCCCCACCAAGCTGCGGGACACGGCGCGATCCCAAAGCCGCAAGAATTTCGGGTTGAGGGATCAAAGCGGCTCAGTGGGCTCCT
>NW_010410367.1:7737-7982 GCF_000710305.1 Buceros rhinoceros silvestris | reverse complement strand
GGTCTCGGGTTTGGTTTCGAAAGCCAAGTGAGCGGTTCCAGGCGCGAATGGCCCCGGCTGGCCCGCTCCCCTCCCAAAACCGGACAAAAAGAAAACTCCGAGCCTCCAGCGCAGTCCGGCAGCTGCTGCCTTGTTCGCCGCTTCCCGCAAGCGAGTGCTCGGGGCCGAGAAAGCGTGTGAACCCCAGCTCCCAAACGGGCGACACCCCACCCCAGCCCCCGCAATTTAAGCAGCCCGGTGGGCTG
>NW_010410367.1:3916-7521 GCF_000710305.1 Buceros rhinoceros silvestris | reverse complement strand
GGGGGTTTCTGCAGCATTAGTCCTCAGAAACTCCCGGAACTGTTCAGGAATCGTTTACAGCACTGGAAAGAGGTGACGGTGGTTTGTCTGTTACAATTAGTGCTTTGAAAAAAAAATTCCTAGCCAGTTGTTTTGGAAGTCTAAATTAAATCTGAATGGTCATTGTAAACCTACATTATACAGCTAATGTTGATTTCCCTTTTATCAATCATCTGCTCCAGTCTCACTGCGCTCCTTCAGGACGCGCTAAGGAGGGGTCGTGAGTCACGGTGCAGAAAGGACAGGGGGAGGCAGGCAGGCAGAGCTCCACCGGTTTTGAGGGGAGTGGCAGTTCAGGGAGCCAGTATATAGTCCGCTGGAGGGTGGCAGGGTTTGTAGGAGATGGGCACTGCTCCACTGTTACTGCCAGTGGTGCTGGGATGTGCGGATCGGGCCCTCAGCGTGTTGTCCCAAATCTGGGTTCGTTTACCCGATGTGCAAACCCAACCGACACAGAGTGCAGCGTCTCCCTTAGCTGCATTGATGGGTGCCTGGCTCAGGACAGCACACCTAGTTCACCACTCATCATGTACCTGTACATATCAAATGATCATATACGTATTTAACTTCCTAATACCTATGCATTGTTATTCTATTAAATGACTGGCTACAATTTCTTTGTCTCTTATGTAAATTAGTACACAAGCTCAACAATTCTGTTGTTTTCTTTTGAGTAGGTTGTACTATCAGAGTAAGTGCTGTGTGATGCAGTGGCAATCTCCCTCGGCCGGAATAACCTTTTGCCTGTTTTCTTCCTGTTTTTGACAGTTCCTGACTGTTCTTTATGGTTTGTTGACCAGACGACCGACATCTCCTCAATCCTTCAGACAAAACCATGTTGTCTAGTACTTCCTTCTCTAAGTTAATTCCAGGTAAATCATTCACTGACACCTCTCTTCTAAGTATGTATTTAACTAATAAGGTTAGGGCTATTCAAGGGATATGTTAGCAGCATCAGATAGAGTTGTTTTAATCATTATTTTTATGCTAAACTCCTTTTTCTTCTATAACAAGAGGGGATACGAACACCTCGAGGGGACCTGAGCGGTGGTGACTGCCTGCAGAGGAACGTTCTTACAGAGCTGGGGGGGGATGTTACCAGAGATGGGACCAAAGAGCAGCTGTTCATGTTTACGTCCAATATTTTGCTATAGGTGAACAAAGCACTTCTTCCTGGGCTCACCTGGACTAAGCCACCATCATCTTTCAGAGGCTCAGCACCTTCACGGGGTTTTCTGCAGCACGCCCCTGGTGTCCGCTGACACAAAGGTATGCAATCACAATGGGTGAAAATCCACCCTGACAACTGGACCTTTTGTTTCTGGAGCAGAACACGGGATGTTTACAGCCCAGGTGAGGAATGTCAGTTCTCCATTGGCAGAGGGCTTGAAATTCTATTTTCAGTAAACCCAACAACCTTTAACATTAAAAATTACTGAAGATTTTACTATTTCAATAGCTAGCGAAGTTACTATTCTTTGCTGCCTTGTAATTACTTGAGAATTGGATTACTTGAATCTGAACTAAACCTAACCCTCCACCCAGATACTGCTGGTTCAAAGTGCCACTCAGGCTGAGCAGGAAGCCAGGAGCACAGAACAAATTGTTCTCTGTACGTGTGGCTGAGCAGATACTCTTTTTTTTTAAATTTAATATTCAAAGTGGTTTAAATAGGTACAATTTTGCCATCAAAATATAAGTAACTCCAAATTCCTGAACAGCTGACGCTGACTCTTTTTTTGCAAGGTCTGTAGTCACAGCACCTGTTTTAGTACCTCAGCCCAGCCCCAGCTCCCTGGGTGTGGGGAACCTTGTGTGTGGCTCTGAGTGGTGGGTGGGTGTGACAGGAGGGCAGTCAGCCAGCTCCTCAGATTGCATTTACTTGTTTTGAATTGTGCACTGAAACAGTAGTTTTAGCCTAACAATGGATAAATGAAACTCAGGATTTTTATCCTCAAAACAGCCTCTCTGGGGTGTATTTGTTTTCAACCATCATCTGATCATCACGGCCAGAGGGACTCTGTACCCATTTAATTCGTAGCCAAAAGGCACTGGAAGAAGAGATGCATCCTGCTCTAAAATGCTGTGAAATACTTGTGTTTAGTTTTTAAAATTTCTTAAGGATTCAAAATTGACAATTTCCTTTAGAAAAAAAAAAAAAAATCTTTCCATTAATCCCAACTCTCTCAGCATGACCAGAGGGCCTGAACTGTCTTTTTGTCCAGTTTGTAAGAATATCCAGGCATGATATTAACTGTTTATTTCTCCAAAAAATAAATTCTAATATAAAACAATGGCAACTAAAGAAAACCACAATACACAAGTGAGTTTTACTCATATAAAAACAATTCCTTCAGAAACAAGACATTTTATTAGGGGCAATGCAAGGTGTCCGTATTTCACTGTAACCATGCACTAGTCAGAGTAGGTGTTTGCTAAACCCTGAGGTTTTTTTCAGGTGTTTATTTGTATCTAGGTTTTTTCCCCTCCATGTCTTCTGTTTAAAAGTCAGCCTGGGACAGGAACTAGCTTCGACTTGCCACGACGTACATACTACGTGGGTATGAGGTGCAGAGATGTCAGTGAAGTGCATTGCCACCACCCCATGACCCACTCTGCTGGGGGAAGGAACGGAGAAATGTAGCACAGAAACTTCAACACTTAAAGGATAAAAGGGTTTACTTTAAAACAAAGAAACAAACAGGTTTTCAGACCCTGCACAGATTAATGCAGTGGGACACAATTTTGCCAGGGACTCATCGTATATTCTAGACAAAGTTGACAGTTACCAGTACTATTTATCTGCCTCTCAAAATTACAGAAGCTTGAAATCCAAAACTTTTCCTGACACGTTCAGGTGAACCCTGTGAACAGCTACAAGGTCACGGCCTTTTTATCACGCCCTGCAGCTGTACAGGAAGAGATCTGGACAGCAATACTACTTATATTTAATTTCTAAATGTTGGTCTTAATTATCCTTGCAGCAGCTATGTCTGCACGGCAGTTATGCGGCTCTAGCCGAATCCAGACATCTAAATGGAGTTACTGACGGCACAAGGTTGTGTTTTATCTTTTTCATCAAACCATTCCAGTTCTGCAGCTCGCAGCAGTGGGATAAAAAAATTGTTATTATGCTTCTATTAAGAAACCCCCCAACAGGTCTACATTAAAGACTTCCTATAATAAAGTATTCATATATTACAGAAAAACATATCCCAAGTGTTCTTTTTCTTTTGGCGTAGTTTCTTTTTAAAACTGTCTATTAAAAATATCCTCCAGTGCATCTGCTGCCCTCAGAACCAGGAGGCATCATGTCATCAAACAAGTCTGTACAATTATTTACATTTCTTCACATCTTAGATCGTTCCATTTTCAATGCTGGATCCATTAACTGGGGGTTCAACGATCAGTCTTGGCTCTATCAGCGCATCCCAAGTTTCAGTTATCTGAAAACAAAATCAGACAGCAATGAGCATGTACAAGCTACACTGGCAGATACCACTTCTCCTACATTATACTTTGTCTAGACTTGAACAACAGCCCTGCTGCACAAAGAGCCCAGATCC
>NW_010410367.1:0-3869 GCF_000710305.1 Buceros rhinoceros silvestris | reverse complement strand
ACCTGAACAACAGCCCTGCCGAACAAAGAGCACAGATCCTGGGATTCATCCATCTTGATGAATCTCAACCTGCCTGCCGTCCTGGGTAAGGAAAGATGCAGGTAAGAAAAACAGTGTGTGAAATGATGCTCTACTGAGACATGACATTGTTTATTTTATTAGCCCAAACAAAAAGTTACACAGTTTGAAGACTGTTTTTGAATGTAGTTAATGGAATAACATGCAAGAAGTGAATCTTGAAATCATGCACATTCTGCTGGAAAAGAACAATTATTTTTGCTTCCATTTATTTTAATCAGATGCACTGTTATAAAAGCAATCTCGCTGAGACTCGGAGTCATAAAGCAGGACATGTGTCAGCTATGCAAAGCTTGTAATGGGATTCAAAACGCACCTTTGTATCCTGAGGCACAGCATACTCTATCAGTTCTGCTCCGTCTGCAGACTGGTAAACCAGATCGAATTTCCCTGGCTCTTTAGCAACTTAAAAACAAACAGACAAACAACTCCATTAACCATAAGCAAAAAGGTTTACATGTTTACCCACTTTAAAAGTTAATGAAAAACAGTTGTTTGGGGTTGATTTTTGAGTTGGGTGTTTGGGTTCATAATTGTAACAAAAAATCTGAGACAGAACTGAATTTTCAGGAAATAAAGCCACAACAGAGATGCGTTACAATTACTCACACTGGACAAATTTAGTTTTGTGAGTACCTGTGATCATCCTCAGAACAACCAGCAAGGGTTAGAACTTCTCCATTTAAATAAGACTTTTTGCAGAGGGAGTGAGGAGGGGAGGGGTGTGTTGAGGAGGAACGCGAGGAAACTGGAAACACTCTTGAAAAATGAAGTGTGCCTTGGACTAACTGTGCTCCAAGTGATGCACATGACAACAAGCATTTGGTGTCCCAGGGTACGTACGTTGTCCTGCTGATGATGAAAGGATCTCAAGCTCGATCTGTTTTTTGTCAGCATTCCAACTGATTATTTTTCCCTCCTTCACAAAGCAACAAGAAAAGAATCAGGTAAGACACGCTTCAGCACTGGGTAAGGATTCCGGATGTACAAACACTGCAGCGCTTGATCACAGTCAGAGGAGTCTCGCTGTCTGTCAAACGTTTCTATCTCTACATATAAAAACTGCAAAGTGCTAAAGCTCGTCAATCTGCAGTTACTGGCATCAATAAACCAAAGCTATTAATGATCTCCATTTTTGTACTTTAAATCAGTTAAATCAGAAGTAGTTCAAATCAGAAAGCAAGTTATTTGAAGTAGCTACAGAATTTTACTTGCACCAGTCTCAAGAATTCGCCTTGACTTCAAACAGCAGTAGACTCGATACAGGTCCATTTTTCTACTCGAAGGTCTGCATTTTTTGTCACCTCTAAAAAATTAATTACCGTTAATAATGCTTGAAAGTTTTTTAAAATAACTGCCACACCCTTCAAATTTTCCATTAGTTTTGGGTTCTATAGTTTCCACTTTACTGCTGTACCAAGAATAGCCTGCAGAGTCAACTGGACAAGAGGAAAAATAGCGCAAAACCTCAAAACATTTAAGCCTTACTACACCTATAACAGTTCTGTGAGTGAATTAAAGGAGGAAAGAAAAACAGTACCTTGTAGTCTGAAACTTCAGGACAGTAGTTTTCATTTAGTTCCAAGCGCTGTTGAAAGAAATACAAATAATGGTCCTGGAACAGTGTAAGATTAAGTTCTTCAGAGTAAGCTTTTCGTTGTCAGGACTATGCTCTCTTAGCGTGTCATGCAAAACTTACAGTGGCCCAAATGAAACAATTTATCCCACTAACATTCAGTATTTCACAAGTTCTTACCTTAAAGGCAATTCTTTCTCCCACTTGTGGTGGAGCAGCTAGAAGAGGTAACACACTATAGTCTCTCTTGGAGATCTTCACGGGATTCTGTGAATCAAACAGTAAACTCATTGATTTAATTACTGTAATAGTAAAAACAGGTGACAGTGTTTATGCTGCATAAGAAGTTCTGAGAAGGATAAGGTACATATCCAAACGCTCTGTTTTGAGGTACAATCATTTAAGTATCATTCCATAAACGCTTCCTCAGGATGCTAGATGGGGGTAAGAGTATCTGATCTACTAAGTTAAGATCAACCTTTATCCTACTGATCTATTTCTGCTTTTAACGAATTACTCTCATCCTCTAAGTTTTTTTGTGCAGTTAAAGCAGCAAGAGAAAGGTGACCCATGACTGGGCAAGTCACTCACCTGGATGAGAACAGAAGCGTTTGTCGCAGCTTCGTTTAACTGCTTCTGTTTCTGGCCTTCACTGCTGTAGTTATAGTAGAAGCCAGGGTTTGCTCCTCTTCCACGGCCCCTCATGCTCCCATGAAACCCATGGCCCCTAGGTCCTCTCCAGCAGTTATTCTCTCCTGTTCCACGCCCCCTTCCACGACCTGTGCTGGCAAGTGGTCCTTGACTGGTTGGCAACTGTGTAGTACAGTTTCTTACTATGGAATTACTCAGTCCAGCGTTTACTGCAGGTTTTTTAGTAACAAGTTCTTCCAAATCTGAACTATCAGACTCTGAAGAGAAGGTCTTTGCTTTGGGAGCCTTCGTGGTACTGTTTTTTATAGCTGCCGTGTTGTTAGGCAGTGACTTTTCCTTTGCAGTACTGTCTTGCACAGTTGCCACTTTCCCATCCTCTGTACTCGAGTCAGAATCTGAACTGGAGGACTGGAATTTTTTAGCATTTCTACTAATTGCAGTCTTAGAGGAATTTTCAGCATTAGACTTTACAGTCACTTTATTAGAAACAACAGTTTTCGTATTGGAATTAGTAGCAGCTTGGGATTTGTCATTGGGAAGTGTTGCCACTGCAGGTTTATGGGAAGATTTGTTTTGCTTTACGTTTAATTCACTGCTATCACTGTCAGACGATGTGCTGGAGGAATCTGAAGATCTCACCCTCTTTTCTCTGACCTGTATTGTTACTTCTTTAGGGTTATTTTTACCAGAATTTACAGAAAAGCTCTTATTTGTCTGTTCTAAAGCCATCTTTGCTGCAGCAGCCTTTTTCTGCTTTTTATCCTTCTTTTTTCTGGTCAACTGTTTCTCCCTCTCCGCTTTTTTTAGCTTTTTATATTGATCAGTAGAGCTCTCTTTCTTAGCTTCCGTAAGTCTATTTCTTCCACTAATTTCTTCGTTTCTTTTTCTTTTCTTGTACCTTTTTTGAGAGTCCCAAATATCTACAGAGACCTCTTCTCTACTAGGGGAATACTCAGGATTATGTTTATTCTTTTTCTTTTCCTTTTTATGCCTGTCTTCCTTTCTAGAGTTTGCTTCCTCTTCTTGCTTTTGTCTACACCTTTTTTTGTCTTCTTTTGGTGAATAAGAGAAGCCATCATCTATCTCTTCATAGTCATCTGCAACTATCTCTTCCAATTTTACTCTGTCAAAAAAAAACCCCCAAACAAAAGCCACTGTTGAGCATCATTAACACCTTCTTCCTATGTGGTAGCAGCTCAGGTAAGGTCTCTTGGGAGTGGGGACGCTCCACCCGTTATCGTTCGGAACACCGTTTCCAGAGCACAGGTTGCTGTCCCAAACCAAGGCTCGCTGTCAGCCCTCACCTGAGGGGACAGGTTCTGCCAAGTCCTTCTCCAAGGCCCGCTCGGGCAGTGCGGGTGCTCAGGGCAGGGCGCAGGAGCACGGGGGTTGGGGGCAGCGCTCTCCTTCCCTCCCTGAGGAGATTCCCAACCCCTTGGCTCTCCCCTGCCCCTTTCAGACAGCCTGGAGCTCCTCAGGCACCGGGGACTTTGGGGAACGGTGCCTGTTCCACTCCCCGGGGAGCCGCTGGGCTTCGTGCAGCCGCGGCAAGGGCCCGAGGGCG
>NW_010410366.1:3675-4029 GCF_000710305.1 Buceros rhinoceros silvestris | reverse complement strand
CCCTCACGGCTCTGGGCTCATCGATCGAAGCGTTCTGCAGCCTCGCGCGCACCCAGGTGCTGGTTTCGGTGCTCCGCGGCACCCCCAGCCCAGCCACAGCGGGATGAGAAGCCCTTTGGGGGGTCAGGAGGTGACCTTGGAGCGGGAAAGATGCCCCGCAGCGCCCGGGGGGACGCCGGCTACAGCGGCAGTGGTAAGACCCGTGCGGAGGGTTGAGAGGTGGGGGAAGCCCTGACCCAAAGGAAGGGCCTGAACGAGCGAATCTAGGGGGTGAAACTTGACCGGTGTCTTCATCCGCGAGAGGGAGGGAAGAATCGGGGCAAAGAGTCATTTCCAAACTAGTGCAATCAACCG
>NW_010410366.1:3138-3490 GCF_000710305.1 Buceros rhinoceros silvestris | reverse complement strand
GGGCCCCCGCGCGCAGGTGAGCCCCCCAGCGCGTCTCCAAGGCAGCTCCAGGGCAGGGGCAGGGGCAGGGTCCGGTGGCTCATTTCGCAGGCGGGTTTGTGGGGATTTTTCCCCCACCTCCCCGAGAGGAGACGTCAAGTACAGTAGAAGGCAAATCTCGCTTCGGCGGGACGTGAAGGTGCTGGGAGGCGGCTTATGCTGCCGCCCCAGCGGATCCTCTTCGCCGCCCCGACGCTCCCCCTCGGGGAGGGAGGCGAGTGCAGAAGCGAGAGCTCGAGCTTGACCTTGCTGAGGTGCAGGTGCAAAACCAGAAGCGTTTCCCCCCGCCCCGTCTTCCCGTTGTCCGGCAGCC
>NW_010410366.1:2642-2946 GCF_000710305.1 Buceros rhinoceros silvestris | reverse complement strand
CAGCGTGCCAGTGTCTGGTGTTTTGTTACGTCACCCGTCGCCCGAGGAGGGGTTTAGATCTGGGAAGGCAAAAAAGGGAGAAGTGGGAGCTCAGCAGCGTGTTTCCGCTCTGAGGGGGGGTCTCTGAGGAGGTTTCTGATAAAACCAAGCTCTAACCGGGGCTGCAGGAAGGGGAATAAATCCCCGAGATGTTGGTGAGACTCAACAGGAAGCTCCAGCAGTCAAAGTGGCACCACGGAAGGGCGAGAGATGAGTGTCATCCCCAGAAGCACCCAGATGCCGCCGACTCCAGTGGCAGACACAC
>NW_010410366.1:2099-2449 GCF_000710305.1 Buceros rhinoceros silvestris | reverse complement strand
CCCCAGGCGCCTCCTTTCAGCCTCGGGGTTTCCCCCCGCCCCGTCTCCGCCTCTTCCTGCCACAAAAATAACTGCAGACCCTCCGGGCTTCATGGGCAGCAGGTGAAGCACCTTCCGAGGGGAAGAAGGGCAGGAATTCCCCGCGAATCCGAACCTCCTCCTGCTAAAAAGCCGTTTTGAGCTGACTCGGACCATTTTTCACCCCCCTCGAGCTCGGGGCTCCCAACCCCGCGCTGAGCTTCCGCTTCCTGGCAAACCCCCATGTCTAGAGCACGAGCTGGGGGGTTCTGGGGTTTTTTGTTTGCTTTCCGATCCCACCCGGGGGGTGGGGCGTGCCCGTTTCTTACCTT
>NW_010410366.1:1245-1971 GCF_000710305.1 Buceros rhinoceros silvestris | reverse complement strand
CCGGCGGGCGCTGCTCGACCGTTTCCCTTCCAGAGCGAAGGCGATGATCTTTGGGGAGAGAATCGGGCAGCGGGTGAGCGGGACCGAGCGGGCAAAGCCCCTTTTATTCCCTCCAAACGCAAATGCTTCCCAACAGGCCCGGGAGCAGCTTCGCTCCCCGCCTTCCTTGGGGTGTAAAACCATCCCAGCCCAATAATTGCCAGTTAGAAACCCAGCTGAGAGCGGCAGCAGGCGATGAGGTTTCTGAACAGGCAGAAAACGCCAAAAATGTGTTTTCTTTCTGCTACCTCAAAAATGGTTTCACGGGAGGGAAGAAAAACAACGGTAAAAGATATTTGAGCTGCATCCCCCCGTGCGGGACGAGTCCTGGATGAGTTTCTGCTCATTGTCAGCGAGAAAACACACAGGAACTTGCCTCCCTGTCCCCTTTGTCACCTCTTTTGGCTGAAAAGACCCACCAGGGCTGAGGCCACCCCCTTTCCCCGGGGATTTGCCCCCATCCCTGGCTACAACATCCCAAAGGTGTCGGGTCTGAGGCTCGAATCGACGTTAACCCAACCCAGGGCGGGGGGAAAGGTCCCGGCGGGTCCCAGTATGGGGTGGGGAGAGGAAGGTGCCGGCGCAGCCCCTCACCTTACGCTTGTTGTGGTAGGCGACGTAGAGGGCGGCCACCACGATGGCCGTGGTCACCAGGTAGGCGAAGAAGTGGCTGCTCTCCGAGCGGTC
>NW_010410366.1:431-1113 GCF_000710305.1 Buceros rhinoceros silvestris | reverse complement strand
CTGCTCTCCGAGCGGTCCCGGGGCGGGGAGGGAGCGGTCTGCTCGTCCCCCCCAGCAGAGGCGGCGCCGCTGCCGTCTTTAGCCCCATCCTTCCCTGTTCCGGAGCTCTGCTCCTTCACAGAGGAGCCGTTGCCCGCAGCAGCCGAGGAATTTTGCTGGTCCGTGTTGGAGCTGGCCTGGTTCTCCCCCGCCTTGCCACTGTCACTGCTCTCCACCTTGGCCTGGTTCTGCTTGTTCTTCTCCTCCTCCTCCTTGCTGTTGTTCTCCTGGTTCGTGGCGTTGTCCCCGTCGCTCTTCTTTGAGTCTTCGTCACTGCTCTGGTTTGTGTTCTCACGCTGGCTGCCCTGGTTAGCGCTGCTTGGCTGTTGGCCATTGCTGTCATTCTGGTTCACGCTGCTGCCCCGGTTGCTGTTGCCCTGGTTCCCGCCGTTGCCGTTGCCCTGGTTCCCGCCATTGCCGTCGCCCTGGTTCCCGCCGTTGCCCTGGTTCCCACCGTTGCTCCTGGTGTCGCTGTTCGTGCTTGTGCTGCTGTCCACCGTCACACTGTTGTTGTTGCCCATGTTGTTGTTGCCGAGGTTCATGCTGTTACTGTCCTCCTCGCTCTTGTCCTTGTCCTTTTGCTGGTCGTCACTGTTCTGGTTAGCGGGGCTGCCGTTCCCCTCACCAGCCTCCTGGCCGCTGC
>NW_010410366.1:0-245 GCF_000710305.1 Buceros rhinoceros silvestris | reverse complement strand
CCCCCCCCCGGCTGCCTGTGCCACCAGCACCCTGGGCACCGCCACCACCGTCTGGGCCCTCTGTGCGGCTGCTGCTCTGGGAGTTCCCTGTCCCCATCCCGGTACTCGTGTCCTGCTTTGTGCTCGCCCTGGGGAGGCTGACCCGCCTGCTGGCCGTTCTGTGTGGCTGTATGCGAGTCGTTCCCTTGGGTTCCCGGGCTGTTCTGTGCTCCGGTCTGGGCGGATCCCCCGGTGCTGCTGGACTC
>NW_010410365.1:0-3808 GCF_000710305.1 Buceros rhinoceros silvestris | reverse complement strand
TAATAGATATAATTTATTATAATAACTAAACTGTGGGTACACCAACAACATCCATCCCTGCTGGTTTTGGCTCTTGGACAGATCTCTGAAATTACACCAAAACCAAATGCACAGGCACTGGCTGTCACCAGCGTGTAGGCATCACCACCCAGAGGTGCACCCATGGACAGTCTGGGGCTTGCAAAAAAAGAGTCAGGATGCTGTAAGGTTGGCTGGCACGGGACCAACCACATGCTAGCTCATCTCAGGGAGATCTTGGTGCAGTCACCCATGGTGCTGACCATCCCACATGGGTTCCCCGAGGGCTCACAAGGAATCAGACTCCTGTCTCATCTGAAAACACTCTTCTTGGTTATATTTGGCTTTTAATTATTCTCTAGCTCTATTATTAATGTTTTCTTCCTAGACAACTGTGAAATATCTTGAAATGCTTCAGTAAAATAAGTTAACTTGTTACAACATCATACAACTCAAGGCTGAATTCAAGCAAGCTTGAAAAAGGTTTGACTCTTGCTGGACCGTTTCTGCAGAATTAGACTCATAACACCAACAACAACAGAGGGGGGGCTTCACATTCTCTTCTCGTTTCATTTATATCTTCAAATTTCTCTTTAACTTCTATCAACTATGCCTACAATTCTTCTCTACCAGTGTGGACAACTCTCAGTACTCGTTCCACATTTATCTTAAACATTAATCTCAAGACTTTTGCTGAGTTTTCTTAAGTAGCCTAGGAGACTGAGATACATAATTCCTGTTTATTTTACCAGGCATCAAAATACCCCAAGGTGGCTTTGACTATGTCAGCAAAAAGTGTATTTATGATTTAATATAAATATGAAATGACTATGGAGAAACACAGACAAATCTCTGCCTTCATCTGTAAAGGCCTACTATATCTTGCTTTTTTAATTTGTGCTCATTTGACCAATCACTTTTATTTAGCATACTGCAAAACACACTGCAATGTAACGGTGCAATCCAAACAGGGATGAAGCTAATAAAGAAGAACCTGGTAGCAACAGCAAGTATTATCACTATTAGATTCTGGCAGTTAATATACCAGCCCACATGTAAATTGTACCATTCTGTCCTGAAGAGTCAGTCCCAAAGCACTTAGCAAATTATACTCTGAAACTGCTTCTGCCTCTGGAACAGAAGCGCTGGAGCATCCTCTATCTTTCGAGCAGGGTCAAAATTCAGCCCTCAGGCAGTGTGTGAATGGCACAGCGAATTAGCGCTGCTTATCTCTGCAGGCCCAGACTAAAATCACTGTATCATAAATCGGAGGTGGGGTGGGGGGGTGGGGAAGATTACATGATGATCTCATTTTAGTGCACAGAAGCTTTTTGAGTTAACTCGCAGAAAACAATTGTCCTAGTTTCCCTTAACTGTCCTGTTCTGATTATCTGCCAGGCTACAGGTCACACCGATTCCGACCTGGGACTTGGATTCAGTACTTGCTTTGGAGTCAAAAGGGAGCATTAAACCCTCTTATGGGTTTGTTGGGTTTTTTTTCAGTCTCACCTGTCTATCCTTTTGCTAGAGGGGCACCACAGTTAAAAGATCGCACACCAAATGGGTCATGTTCAACTATTGCAATGTGTTGCCTTCTGTAGGGATGATATACAGTCAGTAAGGACTTAAGATAATAGCCCTCAAGATTTTCTCAATGTGGGAATACTTTGTCACATTATACCCATGTCAAGCCAAGTTTAAAACTAGTCCCACACTATCTACACCCTCTTCATTTCTATCACAAAGCCCAGGAGGAGTTTTGCCTTAGAATACAGGGAAAGCACGACCAAGTTTTCCCAAACTGAATAAATTATTGTGCAGGTCTTTGCATCCTCTGCAGACTGCAGTCCTACAGCCATTCATATAAGCCACTGTAGTCACAGGCTTCCATCTGCCTACATAGGACATACATACACTGGAGACAGGGATAAGTTTTGTTTACAGCATAGACAGTCATCACTCAAAAGCCTGCTTTTTCTCAGAGTTCCAATCTGGAAAAAAATCACTTTGCTTGAATCAGAAACTGATTTGCATCGCCATTTTGTATCTTCTTATAGCAAGGAGTTGATGGGTGTGCTTGTGAATCAGCACGATGCGAGGATTCATTTTTTTCTGGTGAAATCACAAATAATTGTTCTCCTCCACAGAAAAGAATCGACCTACGTTTTCAGGCACTTTCAGAATGCTTTTTCTAGATTCCATTGCATAGCCCGATTTTGGAAAGTTCTTAAGATCTCTGGCTTTAGGAAAAAATATATATAAATAGGGGGTTTCTGGGGTTTGGGGTTTTTTTTCCTAAGAGCTACAGTAGGAGCGTTTCTTCAATAGAGTTTTCAGGACATCACCATCAGGAGAACATCCAAAGCAAAAATAAGAAAACAGGATTTCTCATTATATGCCTCAGCGGAAAAAAATTTCTATTTATTCTAGCAAGTTTCAAACTCAGTCATCCTTCTGAGCAGTCACGATCTTAGCTTACTCACTAGGAAAACCCGTACCAGCTAACAGCATTCACTGAGTCCTGCTGTTGCAGCCTTGCACTGCTGCCTATAGGTGCACCTGCCAGGTGAATGGGGAGGTGCAAGCCCCCCTCATCACAGCCACGGAGGCAGGGATCACCACAGTCCCCAGCTGCGCTGCGCCCAGGTCAGAGCACTCAGCACCTGTAGGCCTCCCCATGCTCCCCAAGCCTTCCCGCAACAGCATTATGGGCATGAAGAAACGATACGAGACAGTAAACCTGAGAAGGAAAGCAAACCGTTCTCTTCCCCCTGACACCAGCATATTAACATGGAATACAAAGCCCACTTATTTTGTTCAGCTCCACACCACACTGAGCTGAGGTTTTAAAATTCCTTAAAAAAAAAAAAAACCCACATAAAAAATTGAAACGCAATTGGCAACTCACCCAAAGTGGCTGGCTAAACTCATGGAAACGCAGAAGAAGAAGAAGTTTTTGATCATGATCAAGTCAGAGACCATCCCATTGTCCATTCCAGAGGAGAAGAGGAACGCAGGTGGTTGCTTTGGTAAAGGTGCAGCTGCTCACTTTGTTCTTACACTGCAACAACTAAAAAAAAAAAAAATTATTACATGGACAAACAGCAGGATAGCCGAGTTCAGATAACACCGTATCTGCTTCTATCTCTGTTTTTCACAAACTTGTCTAAGCTTATGTAAACATCAGTTGTTTATGTAAAATTGTATATCTTCAAGGACATGTTTTACCTTCTGCTGACAGCAAACTGCAAAACAGAAAAAATTCTTAGTGGCCCTGTTTTCCCTTATATTCGTCCATGGTATCAGTAACTAAAGAAATAGTCACCATTTTCCAAATGCCAGTTTTGACCCTTTACCTATTTCAACAACTTCCACACGCCTGCAAATCCAGGGCTGCGTGCAGCCTCCGCATCCTCTCTTTCCATCGCAATTTTTTCCCATTAAATACCCGGCTTCCTCTTCCAAAATCCCAGTTGAAATGCCAAGAAACACCTACTGCTTCTTGGAATTCACGCTGCTGATGCACGGTTTAGCAAAAAGAGGGTGGGATGGGTGAGGGGGTAAAAAGTGACCTTCCTCGCAAAGGCACATAAACCTCATGCTAGCACGAAGAATGACAGTAACGTAGCTGCTCAGGCGACTGCTGCTTTTCGGATACCTGCCTCAGCGACCTGATCACCAATTTCAGCATTGTGCACTAACGTTTTCCTCTGTGCCCTATTAAAAAAACAAACAAACAAAAAAAAAGGCAACAACAACAAAAAAAAACCCCATCACGACCAAAAAAAAA
>NW_010410364.1:0-2080 GCF_000710305.1 Buceros rhinoceros silvestris | reverse complement strand
CTTGGTTCTTACGGGCGTTGCCCGCTGCCGGGCGGGAGCCGGCACCGGCTCCTCCTCTCCACTGTCCCCGGAAGAGGGACCTTCGGGTGGCCGAGGGGGTGACCTTGAGGACGGTGTCTGGGGACATGCCGGGTCACCCTGGGGTGGGGAGAGGGACATACTGGAAGATCGGTTCCCACTGCCCAGCTGGCGCCAGCACTGGCTCCTCCTCTCCACCATCCCCGGTAAGATAGACCTTTGGGTATCCGAGGGGGTGGACCTTGAGCACTGTGTCTGGGGACACTCCAGGTCACGCTGGGGTGGGGAGAGGGACAAGGGGATGGTGGGAACCCCAAGGGGTGGCCTGAGGGGGTGGGGTCCTGTGGGGACAGCAGGAACGAGAGGGAGATGTCAGGGCTGGGGCCCCCCTGGGGACATCAGGGACCCCACAGGGACGGGGTGGGGGAGGGGACTGCAGAGGACGTTGTGGGTGAGACATCCAGAAGAGGACATTTCCTTCCCCTTCACCCAGACCGGCTCAGCCAGACGAGAGCTCAGGGGGGGACACCAGCACCACCTGCCAGGAGGTGGGTGACACGGGGACAGGGTGGGATCGTGGGTGTCTCACCACGGCAGGGTGACAAGGGTGCCGTGTCCCTCCATGGGGGTGGAGGGTCCTCCTCTGTCCCCCCAGCAGAGTGGCAGGAGGTGCCACCTCCCTGCAAGGTGGCTCGGAATGACTGGTGTGGTGGGGATGGCTGGAGGGGACTTGGGTGACAGTGGCCCGTCCCGGTGGTGGCCAGGGGTGACATGGTGACCTGGTGGCCTGTCCCTGGGGCGGCACGTTGGTGGTGCGAGAGAACTGGTACACGGTGCTGGCCGAGGACTTCAGCAAAGCCGACGAGAGCATCACCAAGAAGGACGAGCAGGGGCATGAGTTCTACCAGCGACAGCGGGGGACAGCGGGGACACCCAGGCATGTCCCCACAGCCGCCACCTGTCCAGCCACCGCCTGCCTGGGGACAAAACCTGGGGGATGTGGTGGGTACGTGGGGAGAAGCGGGGAGGTCTGTGGAGCTGTCTGGGGACACGGGGACGTCCCCTGGGACAGGGGGTGCGATGGCTGTAGGCAGAGGACAGTGCACGTAGCGGTGTGTGAGGGGCTGTGTCCGACCAGCAAGCGTCTTCTCTGTATTTTCTGAGACCCCTCAGAACTTCGTCACCTTCGTTTTGTTCAGACCAAACGATGACGTGATTAAGGACAAACCATTTTCTGCACTGTGAATTTTTTGCCCGATGTACTGAGGGAGAAATCACGTTCCAAGGCTGTAGATCATTGCAACTTCAAATGGAGTCGACGGTGGCTGCGGGAGCTCGACATCTCCGAGAGTTTTCTGAGACCCCTCAGAACTTCGTCACCTTCGTTTTGTTCAGACCAAACGATGACGTGATTAAGGACAAACCGTTTTCTGCACTGTGAATTTTTTGCCCGATGTACTGAGGGAGAAATCACGTTCCAAGGCTGTAGATCGTTGCAACTTCAAATGGAGTCGACGGTGGCTGCGTGAGCTCTACATCTCCGAGAGCTCGCCACAAGGGTTTTCAATGACGCTGATGACGAGGGCCCAGGAAAGTTCACGTGTGCTCGTGGCAGACTGGAGAACTCCATGTTCTGTTCTGTTCTGTTCAGTTCAGAAGCGGAACTTGATTTTTTCTGTTTTTTATCCAGTTGCATTCAGGCAGACCAGGGAATCAGGACGTTCTTCTAGCAACTCCTGGAGGGAATCTTTTGAATTCTCTATTGCGAACCCCAGCTGCAGTTTCTGCAGGGTACGCTCACTCCCACACCAGGACGAAGCTCCTTTTCACTGGACGATCCCTTTGGAAAATGAGCCCCGGGGGAGGAATTTGGTTGCACAAAGACAGGAGGCGGTGGACAAGTAACCCCCATGCCTGCAGCCGCGGGGAAAAGCTGTTGTAGACGCTGCACCCGCAGTGGGAGCCGCGTGACTGGAGTACCTGAAGCATACGAGCTCTGCACGAGGATTTTTCTTTAGAGAATCCGCAATCCGTTACTCGTGCAAGTGGATGTAACATGTCG
>NW_010410363.1:9060-11266 GCF_000710305.1 Buceros rhinoceros silvestris | reverse complement strand
CACGTCAGGATGCTCCTGGAACGTGGAGGCAGACACAAGGGCCGCCAAGGGCTTCACCTTCCCCGCTCTCGGGGCCTCGCTCCTGGGGAGACAGGGTGTGCTCTCCTGGTGGCAGGGCGGGAGGGCATTATCCCCCCTACACTTAGATCCGCTGGAATTAAAGCAAGGTAACACCCTCGCCCTTTTCGGAGTGCTTTCGTTTAGTGCGGATACATGGTTTCACCACAGCCCTTGTGCACCCGTCCCCGCCGTGAGATTAGTTTTACTGTTGCGTTCCGCACATACAAAGCCAGAAGCAGCTGGATTTGTTGGAAAACGCAGCACAGCAAGCCATGGGTTCACCAAAGGTCTCCCACAGACTGAAGGCTTAGCTTCCACATTCCCCTATTTTTGCAGAAGGTCACTAGTTCTCAGCAAGCCCCGGCTTTTCAAGCCTTCCCCTTGGGCAAGCACATCCCAGAAGTTACACTCGGGAAGGAGTTCCGAGAGCACTGCCAGGCAGGAGGAAGGGGACGTCTCTCCTTTCAAACCCCATGGATAACACCGAGCATCCCACATCTCCAGTCAGCTGGGAAAAGGTTGCTTTGAGGGCACCAGATGATGTTGTTGCTGGGGCTGCAGAAGGATCCCACACAGGTTCTACATGAAACCAAGTGACTCTTCCACTGAGGCAGACGGGAGCCCTTCTGGGTCGGTGCTGCGGAGGAATTGCAGGAATGAAATAACCCAAGCACTCAGGCATGACTCATGATGAGCACGCACTTGGGCTGGTGTTTTCAATAGGCTGCGTTAATGCCACACTCTCCCCTGTTTTTCCTCCTGACAGTTAGCAAACCAATGGCAGCATCTGACTATTCTTGGAAAAGCAGAAGACAGAAGTGACTGACTCAAAGCAGATACAAAGGATCTATTTTTTGTTTTCCCAGTAAGAAGGTATGGACACAAAACCCAACCATTATGGCTCTCTCTCCCTAATACAAAAAAAAAATTAACTTTATTGTTTCAGATACAAGATTGCTAGCAGTATTTTGCAAGGGAGCATTTTTTCACTCTGTCAAAGAGGATTGAAATATGAAAGGAAAAAAGATGGGGGTAGGGGGAGATGAGAAAAAAAAAAACAAACACAGAGAAAACCTACAGAGGATTATCATGGATGGGGAGAGGGAATTCTCTTTATCCTTTTGGGATAAAGCCAAGCATGACAAGCTTCACCAGTTACAGTAGGCTCCGGGAAAAAAAAAGTGAAGCCTGTTTCAGCTACATCATTTGCCAAAATACTATTAAAAACTAAAATTACAAATACAGCTGTTAACAGGTGAAGTTTTTAGAAGGTGTTATCCATAAATATATATTTGTACTGTAGTGATCAGGATTATGAAACGTTCGTTCTTCCAGCAGCTGTTTTATGAATGTTACATAAAAGCTGTTCACCTTCACCATGAAAAGCAGGCGATGGGGATAACACTCATTAATAACATGTTTGAAGGCTGCAGGAAATGCTTTAAACCCCTTTATGCATCTGTTTAGGAGCCATTGATTAAATCCAGACAGATTAGCCTCTGCCTTAGAGTACCGACTCACGTTAAACTATGCCCCTGTGTGACAGGCTGGATGCTGTGGAAGCTTATGGCTGCTTCCCCAGCCCTGCTCCTGGAAGTCATTGGACCAGCAATGAAGGGATAGAGGCTTGGGGGGAGGGGGGACTAAAGCAAAAAACAGAGGAAACAAAGCATAAATATTACAGGCTCAACCCTGATCCAAAACAGCATAACCTAGTTTAGCACAGATAGCCCTGTTCAAGAACATTTCATCCTGAGATCATCTAGTCTGCATCTGGTAAAATAAGGGAGAGAATATCGCGTGCTTGAGAGGACAATTAAATTTCATTGTTTAGCTATTTAAATGCAGACAGGCTGAAAACATTAGGGCATTAGATGGGCAAATATTTGTTGGAAGCCATCCATGCCCAAAGGTAAAACCGATAACAGGTCCAGTCATAGGCATCGTTAACAAAGTAAGGAAAATCCCAAGTCATTATTAGCTTCTAAGGGAAACAAAAAACCAATTCGCATCTGGAGAGAAAGTAACAGCAGCAGATTCAACCTATGCATCGAATATCCGCCATCCAACAAACAACTAGCTTACCTTCTGCACTCTACTTCAGCCTTACAGTACTTCTTTAGGATGGGTGTTACTCTCCGTAGAG
>NW_010410363.1:0-8965 GCF_000710305.1 Buceros rhinoceros silvestris | reverse complement strand
GTGCTCTAGGAAAAATAGAGCGCGACATCAGTGAAGAGTGAACTATTAATTAGATAAAATAATTAGGAGAGAGGGCACTAAATAAAATGATTGCCGATGAACCTATTTTTTTTCCTCCATCATTTCTCTTGTAATTTGGTAGGCCAAGACTAAGGCAAAGAGCCATTGGCCGCATAAGCCGGTGTTACACAGGAGGAGAGCAGCTCAGAACTGTAACTGTTATTTCAGCCAGACAATATGTCAGTTCCATTTTCCCTCACATTTTTTATAAATGCACACAGTCAAGTACCGTCCGTAACAACTGGAGGCTATTGGGGAAACTTCTGTAGCAAATTCATCTTGCTGGCTCTCTCAAGTGTGCCATCACAGTAAAGATGTGGCTGGTTTCACTTGGGTTTGGCCAAGGAAGAATGATCGTTTCATCATATACAGCAACATTTTTCTTTACTTCCTGCCATGGTCCGGTGGGTTGAAAGGGCATTTGCAAAATCCAGGCGACGCGTTATGTGGCACACAGTGGAATGGAGGTTATACCAAATACTCAGATAAGGCTGGTCAAAAAAATTGTGATTAGTTCATGAGCACATTTTTTTCTAGTGTGTGATATTATGAAACAGGAAGTTAATCAAAACAGTAACAAAAGACTGAAACCTGCCACAAAAATGCTTCAATTGCTGCCATTTCTAATAATATAGCAGCATCCTTTTAGTCTCTCTTCTCATTCCAGAGAATGAAGTTCTACACTTTCCCTCCAGACATCTTTTGTGGGATACCCAAAATTATAATTTTTAAATTAGATATCAAGGGAATTCCTAAGTTTTACGAGAACATAACTTAGATAATTAGTACAAGAGGTGAAACAGAAAATTTAAAAAAAACACCTAAATTGGCTGAAATTTATAATGTCCAGAAAGCAGCTTACGATTAGCACTTCCTTGTAATTTTTAGTTACAGTAATCACCACAGTTTGATTCCAAGCGGTAAGTAGCTGGTAGAACAATCAGCAGAAAATAAGAAAAAAATACTGATTTACTCACTTGACAATGACGAGGGTTAACACTTTTTCCTCCACGCTGCATATGGAATTTGTTTTCAGGTGAAGATCGACAAACCAGGCCTTGGTGGCTCACTGCCAACTTGTATTTACTTCTCCCTATCGATTGCTTGCCTCAGCATCTGTAGTTAGGCAGTAGCATTTCAACCCTGATTTTTGGATCCTGCTGACACACTTTACTTACTGTGGATGGGATACAGGATCCAAAGCAGCAACTTTTGTCTTTTCTTTCTTTTTTTGGAGCCAAAGCCATTTTTCTATATAGTCGATCAGTGTAGGAGAGAAGTGCATCTACCTTTTGACTTCCTGAAGAATCAATAGTTAAAATATATACTTGCTTCTTGGGCATTAAGACACTCTTCATAACTTTAAGTCTTGAGGCTTTTTTTCCCGACATTCCCCTATAAGTGCAACTCAGTTAAAAAAAGGGTTTATCTGAATTTAGAACATTATCATAAACTATGATAAATGTAGTTTATTACCTCCTCATGTAAGAATTAAGAAGTAGGCTTATTTACAAGGGTGATACAAAGCAGAAAGTAATTCTACAATGAAACCAGGCTAACAAATATTGTAAAAGAGCTAATTTGCTTATAAAACCTGCCAGTAGATTGTTCTAGATTTGCTTTTAATTACAGCAGAGTGGTTTTTGACAACGGCAGTGAATGCATTGCCACCATGCTAGCATCTGATGGCAGCATATCTGCTATTTGCAGTTTTTAAACAAACTTCTAAACAAGAGCCAAATCCTTTCACAGACCACACTCCCTTTCTAGGAGAGAAATCACACCAGATTCGGCCTTGCAGACTAAGAGATTGCTATGCGTATTACCCCTACTCCCAACTAGAACACAGCCTTTAGAAACAACAAGAAAAACGTGCCTATTCTGTAGTGTTTCAGTACAGACCCAGCACTGATTTACCAGCAGGAAGGTTACCTGGCAAGAGACCTCCTCTCCCTGCTGTGCTGGCAGGTTCACTGCTCCCAGCACATAATGCAACCCCAGCTGTGTGCCAGGATGCCACCCACCTCTACCACTGCCATAGCACTAAATGCACTCCCAGATCCACCTGCCCTTTTGGGATACACCCTGCCCAGCAGCTGATGGGGCAGGCCAAACCATTCCCTCTCTCCCAGCATGGGAAAACATAGTACTTGCCCTCACAAACTGAGAAAGGAGAAGAAAGGTTTGAATGTTTTTTTTTCCCAACTATCCTCATGACTAATATAGCTCTCCTTAGTACCTCACAGTGCTACTTAGGCAGAGCTCAATGCGCTGGGCGGAGGATGCTAATTACTGATCTGCAAACAGTTGAACCATGAAGCTCACAGTCCCATTAATCCTGTCCTTTCAGTTGGTCTCAGCTGCTTGCTGCACCTTTTGAGTATGTAAGCTTTTTTTGTATGCTCTCTGAGCCCTGTGGTTTTCTCAAGACAAAATAAGCAGACCAAAGCGAGATTCTCCCCAAAGAAGAGCACTTACATAAATTTCTTGTTATCAGAGAGTGCTGAAGGGGGAAAATCATTTAAAATAGATCCATGCAGACAAAGAAGTCCCACGACAGCTAAGAAAAAGAATTCTTACAAACATGTTGATAGCAACCTTCTGTAAGTTGCTACTAGAACAGCATCATCAACTCCACTCCTTTTCTTTGTTTTCTAGAGATTGTCTCTATACAGCTTTCTGCTGTACATTTTTAGCAGCTATGTGGGCCCCAGTCTCACTGCCCTAACCTCTTGCAGCTGCTTCAGCATGGCTGAGAAATCGATTGGAATGGCTTAATGTTCCCATTGCTAGAGACAGAGTGCAGCTTTAAGTTGAACTTTCTGAAGATCCTAAAGATGGTTCTGGTAGTGTTTCTTGCCAGAAAATTGCTGCATCTTTATCCACTTTCACATTAGAGGACCTAACTGTGTGAATGTGGCCATACAGAAATTACCCAGAGAAGCATGATCAATGTCAGAGGGACCACAAGGTCTCTCTGATAAAGAGGAATTTGCTAGCATTGCTGGTTCAAGAATTGCCTAAAAACACCATGGAGATGAAATATAATAAACAAGGCTAAAATTAGAATATCCAAACACCAAGCTGACAGTATTTTAGCAGCATTTATGCCACATTCTTTAAAGTACAGCACGGTGGTGCCTCACTGTAAGAAATTTCTACCAAAAAATGATTCAGGATGCCACTGGGATAAAGTCCTGTTCAAGATCTTTGCTCACAGTTAAAACTCTCTGTCTGGATTACAAAGCTCCTATAGCATGCAAATAAGTGCCCAAGACCATCTTCTCCATTTTAAAGGATTTGCTCTCTCTTATGGCTCTTTTTAGCCATTTTTTCAAAGAAAGTTAAGCCTTTTGGATGGGTGAGTCCCTGTCTAGGAGAGGGTTTCAGTTTCAAGGACATTGTCAGAGGCAGAATTTAAAAAATGTTAAATGCCTCCCAATTTCACAGTAATGAAAAGAGACCACCATTAGAATCCCCAAAGGGGAAATGTGAGCAGAATCTGGAGAATAGTCTTAAACGGATTGGCTTGTAAGTAGGCATGTAACTACGTATTAGCCACGTATGGAGCACGTCTTACACAGTTAGTAGGTCAAAAATGTGTAGCCAGGGAACATGGGTTGGGGAGATTATTGCAGGGAACTATGGAGAAAGCTATGACGTTGTGGTGAAAGCCTTAGCAGAAGCTGAGAGGGACTGTGGAAATCTGTGAAACAACTAGTGGTATTGAAAGGCAACAATGTTGTAGGGGATGTAAGTCATAATTGCATGCGGTTGGATTTCATACAAGTACAAAGGTCTGCTCGGGCAAATTAGTTGAGAGGCCCTGCAGTCCTTGGCAGTTTCCCTAGATCTTTCTTGGATTTCAGCTTCATTCTGAATAAACAGAAGACTAACTTTGTATTTCTGTCTGATTTCAACTCCTTTGCTAACTGTGTATGTAAGACTCCTTGCTGAATAAAGCCTTGTCTGAAGTGGAATATGGCAGTGACTGTGTGCTTTAGTAGGAGGTGTGAAGAATAATTTTGACATTCAAGACTGTTGGAAACAGTGCGCAATTCATTGCCTTGAGATGGAATGTGGCCATAGTTAACAACCTGAATTTGAGAAAAGAACTGCGGAATCTCAGTTTTAAATCCCTTTTGGAAGGTAGCATCTCTAGTCACACACTGCTTGAGCACCAATATAGGTTGGCTACAGCAGAAGCAATGCTATTTTTTAAACAACCAAGGTTTAAATTCCCAGAGATGTATGATTTATACTGGCAAGAAATCTCAGCTGCCTCACAAGATCTGTCTCTTCCTATATTCTTCATTCTGTTCTCTGGAGGTCTCCCAGATAAATATTGAGCAGGTCAGACCTGCTTAGTGTAGAAGATCTGATGAAATCGTGCCCTGAGGTGTTGTGACTACTATTTTTGTTTTTGCTTGAATTGGCAGTGCCTGAAGGTACAGTTGACAGATTTCAGAATGTGAAAATGATTAATCTGGGGGGAGTGCCCTGAAACACTGCCACTTTATGGCAGATCTAAAGTAACTTGGATTCCAACAACCCTTTAAAGAGCTGTTTAAAAAGAAAACCCATATGAGCTACACAGTGAGTAACATTCCAGGAATCACAGAGGCACAGACCCAGGCTGTCCCAGACAATCTTTCCTATTTCTCTAGGCTGCATTTTCTAGAAGCACTAGCTCAAGGAAACCATCATCCTACAGCCGTACCACTGCATGAACCAAATGAAATTGAGGATAACTACAGTGGAATGAGAGAAGCCTGAAGGAGGTGTGATGAGAGCTTTATTAGAGAGGACATATGGCTTTTAAAGAAAGGGTCTTTGGCAGCCAGCTGGAGGTGGCATAATTATTGGACAGGAAAACAACAGCAGCTACAAATATCTTCTCCCTCCCCTGCTGGCTGAATAGATTTGTTGCAGCCATTCAATGGGAAACTGGTTTTAACCTACCCTCCATAAACAACATTTCATATTAAGCGGGAAGCTCTCACTGAAAAAGAAACCCATAGCTATACAGAAAATTTGTACACACATTCAGCTCAGGCCCTCCTTGCAGCCCCTGCTTTCAGCCAGCTCTTTGCCGTAGCCCAGTAAGACACGCTCTACGAACACAGAGCACGCATATGCGTGTACATAGATGCCCATGTGTTCATGCACATGTGTAGCTACACCACAGGTTCTGAAAGACTGGTAAGTCTTCAGCCCCTTTTTACATCAGATTTGAGTTTCACTTTTTACTTTTACCCTTGCGTCCATGAGGGCTGTTGTCAGAAGTCTTTGCCCTCATCTGTATGGGCAAGGCCCGATGATCATTATCAACAGCAGGGGCTCGGTGGCACCATACTGAATAGGGAACCATGTGCAAACAAGAAAAGTGGAATTAAAAACAGATTCACTCTTTGCAGCTCCATGTTATCTGTTAAGTAGCACTGATACTAATGCGTGCATTGGGTATAGGTTTGGGGGTTTTTTATCCGTGGATGAAAGCAACTTGCAAAAGACACGTCCTTAATTCCTTTGTACAAGCATTAAAACTGTTGCAGATTGAGTGATTTACTCTACAATGTAAACCACTGACAAAGCCAGCACTCAGGATTCCTGGGTCTTGATCCGTTAAACAGGATGATGTTTAATGTGAAGAGCATCTGCACAAACTGTCACAGCTTCTGCAGAGTCAGTACAAGACAAGCGAGCTTTTTCTTGGTTTAGAGACAAGGCAGTGGGTTGAAACTAAGACTATTCATTCATCTATATTTATTTATCACATGAGGTTGCTCCCATTTCACATCAAGAGCAGATACTGAACAGCACAGTAGCAATGGAGTTCACAGATCAGAGAACTGCAGGCACATTCATTCCAACTCTCAGCCAGCCTAAACATTTTTTTGTAAACACTGCTTGTTTGTCCATCCCTTCTGGGGAAAAAGCCCACAGGAGAACTCTGAGGGGGTGGATCCATGAGCAACCCTTGGCAGAGTTTCTTCCTGATCTTTTTCTCAGTAATAAGGGATCTTGCCTATCATCGAGCAGCCTGTAAATGGCAGATTCTTAGCGATCTCCAGGCATCTGTGTTTACGAAGGCCACTTGCATGGATGCTTTGTGCAGCTTCTAGGTTCTTGGCTCCAGGTTTGGCTCCAGAACACTGTCCATATTAATAGTATTAGCAATTTATTTCATGGGTGCATTCTTTTTGTCTGCAGCATGGAAAGATATATTCAGCCCCTTGTGAAATCTTTGATGGATTTAGCAATGAAAATGAACAGGGAGAAAACCGTTAGAGGGGAAGGGAATCAGATATAAATGTATGATGCTGACAACAGATATAGATGTATGATGTTGACCGCATCTGCTGGAGAAACATATAAACTTCACCTTTCCATAGGCCTTCCCGGAACAGTGATGACGGCAAAATGGCCTGGATACGCTTTTCTGGAGGTAGATAAACAATGGAAATTATCTAACATTAAAAATAACCCTAAAGGCAAAAAATCAGAAAGGATTTTGTAACAAAGGAAGGGTGGAGTAAGCAGCACTTTTGGAGTGATTTGTGCTCTGCTTCATGCTGCTTATAGAACTCAGAAATGCCAGTGAAGATTGCATCAGAAATCTGTAAGCTATATGCCTGCAGCTGTTATACACAGTGTTCTGAACATTATAGAAACTAGTTAACCTATTACAAAACTTGCAGCAGTTAAAATTAGATTTGGGGTGATTTATCCTTCTGCTATTGTTCCAGCATGTGACATGACATGAAAAGATGAGGTTTTGTTGCAAACAGTATTTTAACCACAGAAAGTTGTTTTGCAGTAGAAAATGTACTTCCAAGATTTAATTCAATACTGAGCGTTACACAGATCATATGAAAAACAGTCTTGCTGTGGTAACAACAGAATTAAGCACAGGTGGCCAAAGTATTTTGACTCTTGGGCTGAAGTTTGAATTTCTGGTACACACTGATGCTTCACAGTTATGTTGGTAGCAATGCAACTACATGTTTCCTTGTAAATCTTTATTTGACACATGATGAAAAACAAGCAAAACATTTTAAGTTTAAAAAAAGGAAGATATATATGTCTCCAGGCATAATTTTGCAAGCTATATATCAAAAAGCATCTTTATTCATAACTATTACTTCTACTGCCATCAGGAAAACTGCATATGACTTGTTTTTTTTTTAATGCAGAAAATCTGTAGGATCTGGGTCTTACAAGAAAACAGTTCAGAGCTTATAATAATCCAACTTTTCACTAGCCTCCCTTCTGCCTTGCTCCTTACAACAGATCTAAACATCACACGTTTTCTCAAGAAGACTTCTATGTGATTGGCAGGCCTGGTAGGAGCTTCTGTCTGATGCTATTCTCACTAGCTAATTGTATCTCCTGGTTCTGTGAATCTCACCATCTCATAAAGCTTGAGACAAGTGCTTAAATTGTCAGATTTGCTCATAAATACAATGAATAAATTATGAAGGATGGAGTTTAATGGAGTGATGGAAGAACATCAGCTCCAGGCTAAAAGCGTTTAGTACAGGTGGGACTGATGTCTCCAGAAAATCCATCAAATTCAGGTAGCTAGAGCGACCTTCAAGGAAATTCAGTAGCAAGCGGCTGCACAGGCAGTATGTGTGGCCTTGTGCAGGAAAAAGGGAGATTTCATTACTGAAATCTTATCCTTTATAATAACACCTCATTTTCTTCACACCAGTAAAATAGCAACAGCCACTGTCCTTGTGATCTGTCTTTCTTTCTAACACTCTTTATACAAAATGAGGGTAGAAGTGTGCTGAGAGTTAGTCCTTGTCGATACACACCTGGAAACTGTTACGTCCTCTAAACTGATCGGTTGCAGAGCTGAGGACGAAGCCAGGAGTCATAAACATGCATGTACAGTTACATTTGAACTAAGACTAATTCAGACTTTAAGTGAAAATTAATTAACCTCTCTCACCCTACTGCACAGTTTTAAAGAAAAAGAAACAAGAATATATCCCCAAAGCATATTTCTTTTTTCTCACTCTTACAGCACCCTCAGGATTTGCAATGGCACGAGTAAGTCCCATGGTAAGTTCAGAGTCGTTCTGAGGGGGAAGCTGAAGGACAAGCAATGCAAGAGTAATATGAAGATTGGACCATGAGAAGGGGTTTTCCAGTGAGGAACTGGATAACTGGGGGACCTAAGTCTTCCAAACCTACTTTTGGACCTCGATGAGGCTGGGTTTACTGGTGTCATTTGTAATAAAACACAGGTAAAGAGAGTTTATGCTTCTCCTGAGGGCAGCCATGAGATCATTTCTCGTGCACGCTGGCTGATGACTAGATACAGCTCTATTTTCGGCGCTGTACCCCTGGCTGGGCTTGCTGGCTGTGGGATGTAAACAGGGCCTGGCAAACTCCCTCCTGGATGGGTGAGAACTCGACCAGATGAAGTGCTCATGAGTGCTGTGACTCACACTACCTCATTCCTTCACTATTACACAACTTGCTTTTTTTCCAGAGTAAGGTTTTCTTCCACATTCTTTCTGTGTATTTTTTTTCCCCGTTCAGTAAAAGCGCCTGCCTTTGTCAGGATTTCACCCTGAAATGGGCAGGGAATTCAATAATGCAGCCTGGCAGGGTATCAAAGGTCCATTTTCTCAAGGGGAACAGGAAAAGGTAATAATGGTTAGAGGAACTGGGAAACAAATATGTCCCATGTAGACGGCAATTGTTTCATCTATAAGGAATAAAAACAATGACCTTTGAGCCGTGAGGAAACGGCGTGCGGCTCCAGCAGGACCGAAAATAGCCTGGACCAGCATTTCTGCATTGTTAACCGCGGGATGGAATTTAAGATGTCTTTACCCGGCGGCGCTGGCGGCGAGGGGATGGACGGGCTGCGCAACGCGGCGGGCGG
>NW_010410362.1:40613-43716 GCF_000710305.1 Buceros rhinoceros silvestris | reverse complement strand
AAAAGAAAAGAAAAGAAAAGAAAAGAAACTCCCCACATCTGGGGATTTTTTTTTCTTCCCTGTGGCTATCCAAAAAGTGGTTGACTGAAACTTCTTTAGTTCTATAGTCTGCTCCGAGAAGCAAGTGGTTAAAGACAAGAAATTAATTTCCCCTAGCCTTCTCCTTATCACTATTTCCGCCCTTCATGATCCTGAATTTTTCTGGTCAAGGGAATCTGGCTGAGCTTTACTAGCTGTAGGTGTGAGACGGTATGAAAAGTCTAAAGAACGTATCTTTGGCTTGTGACTATGTGGAGTGTTTTGCACTCAGCAACATCTCATTTGCCTGAATAAATAAAAACGTCTAAACAAACAGCCTTTCCAAAGGCAAAGTGCTACTTCTATTTTGGACTCAGCAGTCACTGCACTTGTAAATATGCGTCAGCTTGGCTTGTGATGTGTATGATTACACACTACATGGGGAGTTTTATTGTTTTATAGTTGCTGCAGCAGCAGCAGTGTAGCACAGAGTACATGAAATCTGGATAATTGTGGATGGGAACCAAGTAATTTACTTACAGCTATCCCCTTATCCGTTAGTGAATCTATGTTATTTTCTCATTACGTTTGCAACACTAACTTTAAGGATAGCATAGCTGGAACTCTGTGCTGCTTTCCCCTTCCACTCGTATTTGAACACATATCCCATTGATACACAAATATAGGTCACCGTTCCCATGTAATATGAAGTTGACAAACGACCAGATACATACATAAATCCTTTAAATGACTAAGGAAAGCTCATTTAAAACTCTCAACTGACATCCTCATTACTGTTGTTCAACAACACAAGGCTATTCATGCAATCTGGCTCACATACCATTGTTTGAAAATCATCAAAATCACAGACAGTCGCACAGAGATACAATAAATGTCAAGTCTATACTGCGTATTTGCTAGAGCTGTTTAATGTTGGCACAGTGTTTGTGCCAAAAAACGCATAATCAGGCAGCTCTTTTCATTGTGGCCATCCCATTGGGGTTGAAAATTTGCTCAAATTTGACCCAGTAGCAGAAAATAGCAAAGCACAAACACATCAGGAATTTGGATAGAAGCTAGCAGAAAGCAAGCAAGCATACTCTTCTGTCAGAAGGTATTTGATCTGTCCATACAAACCCTCACCATTGTATGTTAATGACATTGACTTCTAGTAAGCAAGGATGAAGGAAAATCTTTCAAATTTCAAGTTTAAAAGCACAAATGTATGCTAGACAAAAAAATCAACTTTTGTCACAAGTCCTCTGAGGTGCCTTGGTCAGGATTTTGTGATCCATTTAAACGATTAATACCCACTGACAGCTGGTATTACTGGATGATATGAGCAAATCTACTTGGGATTTGCACACAATTTGGCATCTCTCGTTTGTTTGTCCAGAACATATTAATGATTAGTCCCAGAATATCTCAGCTCATCCATATCTGGGAAAAAGGACAGAGTGACATTCATTGTACTCTTTTCTAGGACTGTCTTTTTTGTTTAATATATTAAACTAAAAATTGAACTATGAGACATTTGTTTATCCAGTCTGTGCTAAATCTAAGACAGAGGAGAAAAGAGAACAGGAGCATGCTTTCTTAAACAATAGTGTTGACCGATGAGCTCCAGAAGATTCTAGGGTCTCTGAAAGAGGAAGAGCAGGTAGGGAGCAGGGATGGTAATTTTTGGTAACAAGGCCTTATGCCAGGGCTAATTTTCTCTACCTGAAAATCCTGACTGGATGTAAATGAATATTTGGATACCTGGCTAGATTTTTCCCTGGGAGGAACAATTTTTTTTACATATAAGGCTGTCAGATACACAGGAATCTGGGACGTACACACAGCACATGTGAGAAACAGCTCTTCAGATTTACAGTCAGCCTGACACATCAGGGAGATGTCAGACTTGCAGAACAAATGATCTGTGTGTCATGGATGTCTTGGGTTGACTGAACACAAAGAGAAGATGTAGATAGTAGCTGTCCCACAGCTCCAAACCACTGTACTCACTGAGCATCCCATGAATGAGCATATGTTTCTTTCTGGGATTAAAAATGGTACTTGTGAGTCAAGAGATATTTGGAGACACCATGCACGAACGGGACGTCTCTCACCAAGATCCCGACTCAGCACAAACACCAAATGCAACTGCATCCAGCCCTTCTCAGCTTTCTGTCTTGTTTAGCCTATTTCTTCTTGCATGATGTCAGTAACACGAACTTGAAATTTTTATTGTAATTCAGAGTCCCCAAAAAGTTGCTTTGAACACCATTTACCTATTGCCACAGCAAAATGACCTGAAAGGATTTGGCCCAGGCTCCCTCTGAGAATGACATTATATAGGCATGGGACTGAAACTTGGGACTGTTTTATTAGTATAAAACAGTAAATCAGTTAACAAAAAGTAGATTCCTTTCAGCAGATAGATTTAACTTTTTTAATGAAGGAAAATAACTAACTTTCCCCTTAAAACGAAAGAGAGAAGAAATAGGATGTAAATTTACTTTTTCTGGGTTGATCATGCAGAATTATGTTAAAAACTAGAATCACACTGTCTTGCACAGTGTTTCTCAGCCTTTTAAAGCTAAAAGCCTTCTAGCTCCCCCCAAAATTTAGAAGCAAACAACCATCCCAGTAACACTGCCAAACTTCTTTTTCTGTTTTCAACTGAATAAGAGAGGTGTTCACCTTTGTCTTGTAATTTTATCATTTGCTATTATTTTCCTCTATATGGTTTATTTTCTTCCTACCTTAAAAAAAGAAAAAGCGGCTATTACAATTACTTCACAGACCAGTTTCTGTCTTATATGATTAGCCCACAGACGGGGATAGACAAACACTGCCCTAGTTAAACTCCATCAGAGATATGTAACTGAATGGCTGAATAAATAAGACTTGTATGTACAGCTGCTAGATACATTAAACCAATTACTTAACTGCAGAAATGATGGAAAGGGATTTTCTCTCACGTGGAGCAGCAGCTCTCCAGGAATAATCAACACAGACATCTTGTTGCAAATGTGGGTATTCTTCCTTTTCATAAAAAATGATTGGGGTTTTTCTTACCATAAGAACCCCCCCCCCC
>NW_010410362.1:33968-40504 GCF_000710305.1 Buceros rhinoceros silvestris | reverse complement strand
CCCCCCCCCCCCAAAAAAAAAAAAAAACCCAACAAATAAAAGAAGGGAGAACATGCAAGTATTAGTTTCAAGGCCTTCAGATACTCAGAATATACTGGAACACTAAGTATGCATTGATACGGCAGGGAGAAATTAAACTGCCTGTTAACCCATGTCTAAACCTGAGGTTAATAATTCATACAAGCTGCACAGAGTTGTTGCAGTGAGATGTGATTAATTAATGTTTATAAAATACTTTATAATCCTTGCATTTCCAGAGCTGTACTATACATAAATCCAAGTGATGTTGGAGATTACTCTTATTAATTTACTGCTGCTACTCTTTGTTTATGTTCTGAAGAAATTCTGAAGTTTTGCTCCCAAACTGAAATGTTAGTGCATCATCCTATTTTGGCATCTTTACATAAGATTTCATCACAGTTAGAAGGGCACCAGGAAAATGGATGCAATTCCAAAAAGCTGAACTGGCTCACGTTAATGCTGCAGTCTGAATCACGACAAATCTCTATATAGAGCTGTGAAAGAATGTTAACAGTATGAGGGCATAATGAAGTTAATTGTTCACTACAGTATATTCTACATCATTACACTTCAGAAGTGATGTAATCCAGGGCCAGGAGTCAAAGATGTTTGTGAGCTTTTCAGCTGTGGACCTCGAAAAAAAAAAATACGTCAGGGTGAGGTATTTTCATTGATTTTTTTTTCTTTATGTACTGCAGGCTAAATGAGCTCATACTTCACTAGTAACACACTATTATTATTTTTTTTAATATCTGATGAAATCTTTAGTGTTATCATTGTGGAATAAAAGGCTCTGAATAAGCCAGATAATAAAAACAGTAAGAGGATTTGTCAGTGGCTGCATTTCTTAAGAAAAAGAAGGGTTGTGTGGTACAGCTCTACACAACTACACGTGTTTGTTCTTTTACCTGCTGTTCTAATAACTTATAAATCAATTTGACAGAAGAATGGGCACCTTAGATACCTTAACTTTTAACAAGGCTCATCAGAATAGGTGGGCAGTGAGAAAAGGAAAACCTGACAGTATTCCAGCTGAGATTCAGGCTACACTGTGATCTTTGCTTTCTATCGGCATACAAGGAACACAAAGAACAAACCTAACAATTTTCTGTATGTGAGAAAATTTTTAATTCATGCATTCATTTTTGGACTAGAACAAATTAAGAAATTAATTACCAGCATCAAATAATGCAGGAAAGTAAAACCGTAAGACAGCCAGACTCTTCAGTTCTGATCTTTCCTCATAGGTATTTGATTCGCTTTGTTAATTATGTGAGGAATTAAAATCAAGAAGGATTCAGGATAAAGAAATTTGAGGTGGATTCAATATCAATAATTTGAATGTTCATGGAAATGTTGTAGGACGTGGAGGTCAACGGGAAATAAATACTCTATGCCTAAGCCAGAAAAGGGATCAAACTTTAGAAATGGAGAGGCTGCATGTGAATTGTTCACAAGGAAAGGTCTTTCCACTACTCTAATTGCTAGATGATATCCAAGAATTATTTAGGGAAAGTGCTAGCTGGAACAAGCTGGTAAATGTTCTGTCAGATTCACAGCATTTACGGCAATTTGCTTGCTTTTGACTGGTTTTGTTCACTTTAATGAAAAAGAGCAAAATAGGAGGATGGAAAAAAACCTCCCAGGTGTTAGGAAATGAAGAATGATTTTGACATTCCTGACATAACCATGACAATCCTTCATGGGCAGTGTGATTGAATTTCCATCCTCTCCTTTGAAGCCTGCTTTTTGCCAATGGACAAAAAAAAAACCAAACAAAAACCTACCATGGATCAAGACCGCACTCGGAATATAAACTCTGTGTGAATGGAGCTGGACTGCCCTCCTGAAAATAAAATGTAAATCAGGAACTTTTGCACATTCTCCACAATCTTAGGAATCCAGTGTGGGGAATATGCTATTAGAGTGGTCTTAGCAATGCTGTTGAAATCGCTGGATAGTAACAGTTTAAAGCGTTCCCAAAGGTGGTGTGAAGTGAGCCTGGATTGTGCAGAACTAATATTTGACTCAGCTTTATTATGTGATGTCTCAGACTGAGATCCCTTGCTGGCATTTAATCAAGGTTATTGAACATTTTGGACCCAACAAAATTAAGCTGAAATTTGGAAGTCTTAGGAGATCTGATTCCATATAATTACTTGTATCAGCATTGAAGAGAATAAAATATGTATTAGGGGTTTTTTTGATTATAACATCATAGCCTGCTTAGATAAGATGATGAGAAAGCTGAATTTTCTCTACGTTTTTCGATTTATTGTTAATTACTATGGTGTTTTGCTCTAATAAATCGTATTCACACCCAGAATTTTCAAATGGATGCCAATTTTCTGTAATAATTTATCAGAAAGTGTGCAGAACTGCTGCATGGACCGAAATGATAATACTGTTTAGAAAAGATTTATTGCACAGCTCTTGGTGTAGCATCAATGACTTAAGATCATTAGTATTTTGCTTTCCTGCTCCCAGATCTGATGCTATGTGAGGGCAGATTTAACAGTGGATATTTAACAACAAAGCAGTATAAACCACAAAGATAATTTGTGAAAGGCTGCTTTCCATGAAAAAACAATGCTGAAACCCATCTCCTTTCCTCCCAGAACTCTCTTGTGTATTTTCACATCCAAGCATTACAGAGGTGCACAGACAGACACAAAAGGGTGGAAAAGTGAACCCCATAATTCAAAACCCCATCCTAAGACAGCTCCTTAGCCATCTGATGGGGCTGAAGCCATGATTTGTAAATAATGTTTTATTACCACCAACCCACCCCACCAAAAAAAAACCCAAAACCAGATAAAGATGTAATTACAACCACATGAAAAAGTTAAGGAAATAATGATAATAACATAGTTGGTAACAGTGAAGTACTGATGCTCTTGCTCAGGATTCACTCACATTTTGCTCAGATGAGAAAAAATAAGGATAAAAAACTAGAGGACAGAACTGGTAAATGTGGAAAGAAAGGAAGAAATTGTGATAAATGTTTTAGGCTGAAATAGAGAAGAAATTCATGGATTTTCTACGCATGAGACTGCACAGCTACCCGACATTTAGAGGGACAAAGCTCAGGTGAAACACACCCATATGCTGCTGTCCTGTATCATAACAGGATGCAAAGCATGACAAGATCCTTCTCACTTGATGTATTTCCTGTGCCTTATTTCCTTAATAAGTTTCCTATGTTTTGTGCCCCAGAAATGAAACCTGTCATGCTTATATGCAATTTTTTTTACCCCTTTAAAGCTGTGTCACCCCTGCCCAGTGTCCATTTGTGGCCAATCTCTGCCTCTTCAAAGACAACTGACATAGACAATAACCTCAAAATACACCCAGTCAAAGGAGAGTTTTATGAAGTGTTGTCACATAAAGTACTTTCTTGATTCCTTTCATACTGATGTCAACAGCAAATCACCTGCTTGGTTCAGTGAAAACAGAGTTAAACCACTCACCAAATCCTTACTATAGGAGTACAAAATATTTAGCCACCATCATCTACTACCAAGTGCTTGGTTTAGCACGTTGGCTGAGCTGCAGGAAGTATACTAATGAAATTATTGTCATTTGGGAAACGGCCCACTCTCTGGAAGCTTGCCTGGATGATTTGATCCGAATCCAACATAACTTGGAGTATTTTTTTTAAAACTGAAGCATACAGTAATGCAAATATGTTAACTAACACTATCTTCATAAAAACCTGCTGCTCTGCTAAGATATTCCAGGCTTCGCAAGAATTTTCTTTTTAAAGTCTGTAGAAGAGGCAACTATTTTTGGCCCTTTTACCTGAAATTATCATAGTAATGAAAGTCCCAGATTCTCAATTGAGAGTTGAAGTGTAGCCTTTGTGCCCAGCAAGGTTTAAGCCTTCGTATTACAGTGTTTTTGTTTCACCATATGTTCAGAATATCACAAAAACCAGAATCACCTTGGCAACATTATTTCTAGTGCTCCAGTGAGATAATGGTTTTATGTAACTGCTTGTACTGGTCAGTCCCTTAATTACAGCAGAGACCTGATAAAAATGAAGCGCATTTTTATAGCAGGCAGCAGCAGGCTTACAAATAACTCTTAATCTTCATCTGCAGATCTAATTGTTTATGGTGTCCTCTTCAGGAGGAAGCTTATCCAGATAATGCATTTTGAAACTTTGACAGAAACTGTGCGATAGAAAAAACATGCTCCAAATCACGATGTGTGAAATGCAGGGTAACAATAGTACCCTTCTAACATGAAATTTAGAAATTTAAATTCATGCATCAGAATCCCAACCCGACTCCTTTGTTGTGTGCTATATTTTAATAACATTCATAGTTGTCTTAATGCAGTCTATGCCCAGACTTCTAAGACAGTGAACATCTAGAGCCATGTAAGATTCATAAATCTCGGTCTATGGACGGATGGACTCTGCCTTGCAGTCCTTGAGTCCTGAATTCAGGGGGATCTTCACTTACTGTCCTAGTCTGCCTTTCTCAATACATTTCCAGAAAGAATGAGCACTTTTAGGTGATTAAATGCAGAAGAAGATCCCAGCATTAGACAGGTTTAACTCAAGAGTTTTAATCAGGCAACTCAATCATGAAATAAGAGGGATCTCATGCATTCCCCTTGAACACTGCTTTCTCTGACTAGCTCAATTATTGATCAGTGCCGGCCTTTAAATCCCATTGTTCATCTCCCAGAACTCCTTATACTTTGATTAAAGAATTTAGAAAACCCACTCTGAGCACTGATTTAGCAGACTGGGAGTAAAACCTTCTCATATGAGATCTGGTTTGTTCTTCAGCCTTTGATTGTATGTGTTGAGGAGAGATTTGATGTGAGGTGTTCACGGATGTGGGCGTGTGTGTGTGTTTTTTATCGAAATTGTTCACCTCCATCAACTGGTAATTTGTAGATATTGTGTTCCCACAGAAGTATAGCTCTTTTTTTAATTTTTTCCTCTTTTTCCCCATTAGACTTTTTAACTAAGATGTCAAAAAAAATGGAAAATAAGGATAAAAAAAAATTGAAACAGATTTTTCTCTAACAAATTTCTTTTTTTGTGATGAAGTGAAAATATTTCATAAAATCTTATCATATCTGGCTTTAAAGTTTAAATTCAAACCTCATGTTGTAATTTAGGTTTGCGTATTCTTTTACAATACTAGTGATGCTATCAAGTAAGGTAGAAATATATTAATGTAATTTTGAAAAAAAAAAAAACCACACAGAACAGTTATCTGGTATAAGTAGGAGGCTCCCAAAGGATTTTTCAAGCAGAGGCAAACAAAATTTCCATAACATCCTCTTTCTTTCAGTGTTTAACATTAAAGTATCTTGTGCTCTCAAGGACAACATCGTGAGATGATGGGGGCCTTGTCTAATTTGGCACAGAAGTGCACCAGCGTTCCTGAAAATGGTAGGAGTTTTTTATGTCATCCTTCTCATTGTGAATGTTATGATTATGTGAATTTGATTTCATCTCCATGAATTTTACATTATCGTACTCATTGTAGCTGACTCCACCCATTCTGTTAAAGGTTTCTCCAAATATCTGAGAGAAAGGTTTTATTACGGCTTGAGTCATTTTAATGACCCCATATATGTTCTGAACAAAAGCTGTGTGAAGATAAAAGCATTTTGAACAACTTCAGCTTTGTAATTTCTTTTCACTTTCAATGCATGAAGCTGAAAACGCACCTGTGGCACTGGAAGATCCAATATAAACTTAATTACACTTCAATTTTTATAGTTGAAATGCCATGTGAACCAATAAGGTAGTCCATGTAACAAAAGCAAGGCTGTCCTTTCTGGACAATGGCGTAAAAGTCTAAGATATTAACATGAAGGATAGAACAGGAGTTTCATAATAAGTGTTGTGGTTTGAAAAGTACTGAAAGGTTTCAGAGCTACAGCTCGTCCTCAGGTAAAGATGTTTATGCCCTGAAGAGCTAAACGAAAGAATTAAGTGTTCGAGCTGATAAGATACAGAATGAGGCTTACAACTAGGGGCAAAGGAAAACAAACACAGCAGGTTTTTTGATTGAGGAGGAGAAAGAAAATTAATTTAATTCAGAAACAATGAAAAACATAAATCAATCACTTAAATTCGAGTAGGACAGAAGTAGAGAGATGTTAATAAATACATAAATAGGTATATACATATATACATATTTCACCCGTTCCATTCCACATCCCTAATCACCACAAGCCCACACATGCTGTCCGTGCCAGAGGTGTGGTGGGGTGTGGAGTAAGGAATAAAACCGGAACGGGGAAATGCAGTTCTTTTAACCTCATAGATCTCAGTTCAAAACTGAACTTTTTAGGACAAACTTCCTTGGCAATATGTAGTCTTTCTCTGGGGTAGCTGGAAAGCTTGAGTTACCAGTTTTCCAGGGGTTGTTTTCAGCACTCTGCTCTCCCCATCTACAAAACAGGAGATTAGTTGGATCTCCAGGAAATGCATCAGGTTTCCCGTGTTCCAGCAGAGCCTCCATTTTGGGTATCTGAAAACC
>NW_010410362.1:4569-33808 GCF_000710305.1 Buceros rhinoceros silvestris | reverse complement strand
CCTCCGTGCAGAGTTGGAGACTTGGTTGGTTTTTGCCCCTTTTCTTCTTGTAATCTCTTCTTAAAACCACCCCTGCCAGTAACTGACAAACAAAAAGTCTGCCTGCCATGAGGAAGACCTATATTGTCCTGGGTCGAGGTGACTGTTTTTTATGAGTTCTCTCTTTTCATCCTCCTGCTCCAAAAATGAAATGTGCACGCCAGGGAAACCATGTGATTAGTGGCTTTTATAGGTTTATTCATAGAGGTGTTGATTGATATGTCTTGGCTCCAGAGGTGGCGCAAAACCTGAGTTGAGGCAGCAGTTTTGCAATGCCGGACTGCACCTTCATGCCACAAAAAAACTTTTGTGAACTTACAAAGGAAGAGGAGGGGGGATGTCCCCCTCTCTCGCTCTGGAGCAGACATCTTAACCCATAAGTATCAGCTTCCACCTTCTCTTGCATTTCAAATTGTCATCTAACCACATTTTAAGACAAATTTCTAACAAGATCTATTAGACAAGATCATTATTTATTAAAAAAAATCTTTATAATGTCTTCATTTTCTTTGATGTTGCAACACATTTGTAAAGCATGGAATTACTTAGGGCCCAAGGTGGCATTTCTAAGACAGTTGGAGGCAATCAAGTTAAAATTGCAACAGCCCAGCCCTCTTCCTTGTGCTGCCAGATTTCAAGGGCTAAACTGGCAGAAAATTCCTCATTTTGCTGCTATTTTTTTGCTGAGTGACCTTTCTGCTCCACAGATTTAGCTGGTGTGGACTGGTTCACAAAGAGGGTCACTGAATATTACTTCTGCACAAAGCAAGAGGTAATACCTCTGCTTTAAGCCCTACCTGGTCATGTAGGAACACGGGTAATGTCACTGCCGTAAAAAAAGACTGTCTGGACAAAGCCCTTGTAAATATGAAGATAGATTTTTCTGGTTCCCTGGCAACCATCAACCAGCTAAGATTTTAAAAAAGAAATAAAAAAAAAAAAAAAAAAAAAAAGAAAGAAAAAAAAAAGGCGGGGAAGAAAAAGAAAAAAGATAGATTTTTCTGGTTCCCTGGCAACCATCAACCAGCTAAGATTTTAAAAAAGAAATAAAAAAAAAAAAAAAAGAAAAAGAAAGAAAGAAAAAAGGCAGGGAAGAAAAAGAAAAAATGTGTTTTTTTCAGAAACCTTAGATTCCAGTGTGATGGGTTGGGTTTTTTTTTAATTTTTCCATCAAAACTGCCTTCAAGAGAACAAGAAAATAATTCTTCAGTGCTCACTATCTAAAAGTTGAACTGGAAAAAAAGTGAATACACATGACTTTTAACAATTAATATTTTAATTAATGCTTTCTAGTTAATGTATTAATTTTATATATAAATAACTGACATATTTGTAAAGTTTATATATGATCCTCAAATATTATTTTTCATAAATTAATTCATAGCAGAAATAATGCACTCTAGGGTGATATTTAAGCAGAGAAAAAGCCTCCCTGAACATGGGAAGCCTTCAAGTAATCAAATTACTGCTCTTAAAAATGATTTAAATATCCTTTTTTTTCCTTTTTTTAATGGGGTTTCCTAACTGAAATGATTCTTTAGTCATCAAGAGTTGAATTTTCTGGTTTAATTCTTTTTTCATAAAGGAAAATATTCTTGCTGTATTATGATGCAGTTCTGTGTTTCTGTTGTGTACAGGTTTATGGGATTTGGGGGGGGGAATAACAGCAGAGAAGACCCTTATAAAAATTACTTGGGAAGTTACCTTATTAGACTATTGAGTTGACCTCTAAGAAAAGTTCAATGATTTTCCTGATAGTTTTATAACTGACTTTGAGAAAGCCCTAGAAAATATGGTTAGAGAAGATATCAGAAATATCCCTAAAGCTTAGATTATGCAACTCACAGAAGTATTACTTCACTTTTAATTTCTAAGCTCAGATGAGAAAACTAGAACTAATGTAGAATAAATGTACATGGAGAAAAGCACGGGGAGTGACCCAAAGCTGACATGGACCAGGGTATCCTTCTTAAAAGTTCAAGATCTATTCAAGTAAATGAGTAACTGCTTTAAACATTTCTCTCCATTGAGGGGATGGCCTCTTTAAAAAAAAAAAAAAAAAAGTGCTTGATCAATGCATTGTTTCTTCTAATTTCATGGTGTTCATTTTCACTGCAAAAGAGAAGGTTGCTTGTATTTCTTCTTGATGGCCCACAGAAACTGATCTTCTACCACATCTCAGAGCAGCTGCCACAATTCTTTTGAACTTATTTTTGTATTTACAAGGTAGAAAAACACACACAAACATCTCCAAAACAGTCCAATGACTTGAAAATATGCCAGTAATAATTTTGTTGGCTGCCCTGGTCCCATGCTGCTTTGCTATGTCACCCACAGCACTCAAAATTCGTTCAAGGAGCTGTGGTGAGAAACGTGACACAGCTCCTCTTGCAGTGAGGAATTACAGGTTTTTCTGCAGTGATTACTTTAGACGGCAATCTTCTGATTTTGTGTGGAGAAGAGTATGTGGCCCAGAGTCACGAAGTGAGGTGGACATATATGGACTTCTCTGTAAAATGTATCTAATATATCTCAGAGTACTGAGGGTGTTCCCTGGCTCTGTATTACTTCAGAGCAAATCCAACTCCCCAGAAACAGTGACCTGTTACTGTTTGGATATTAGCATGGGTCACAAATCATCCCATGTGAGTAATTCACAACAAAACCCCTCCTAATGGTGGGGTTTGTCTCTGTATTTTCATAAATAACTGCTTGCCCAAGGAGTCTGCGTGCTGTTGGGATGTCCCAGGGTGTTCAGCGGTCACAAATCATCCCATGTGAGTAATTCACAACAAAACCCCTCCTAATGGTGGGGTTTGTCTCTGTATTTTCATAAATAACTGCTTGCCCAAGGAGTCTGCGTGCTGTTGGGATGTCGCAGGGTGTTCAGCAGTCTTTCTGGATGCTCCTGCAGACAGGCTGGGGTCTGTTGTTTGTGTCACGTCTGCTAGCTCTGTGTGGGTGCTGCAGATGTATTTGGGTCACTCAAGAGTCAAGAAAAGCCCAAATTTAGATAACAAAATCAGGCCCTAGCAGTCCAAATACTGTCTGTGAACTTTTATGACTTCTATAAAATACCCTTTCTACTACCGGAGAAGAATAGGAAAATCTTTCGTATTTCTCCAGGTTTCTCGTGAAGGTCTCATGCCACTTAGCATGGATGTGTGGATGCAAAAAAAAAAAAAAAAAAAAAAAAAAAAAAAAAAAAAAAAAAAAAAAAAAAAAAAAAAAAAAAAAAAAAAAAAAAAAAAAAAAAAAGTTTACACACCCAAAAATGAAGTTTCCAGAAACAATTGATGAAAGAGGTTTGATTGAGGATCACTGAATTTGCATAAATAACTTTAGAGTCAGGAAGTTTCTGATTAATAGTGTTTGAGATAGCATACATAACACATCTGAATATATTTAAATCCTCCTTCCTGGGATTCTGTTTTGACCTTAGCAGGAAACTGGTATTTGGTTGGCTGCAATATAAAACATATATTCTTCTGTATTGTGAAATTTTCATTAAAGTAAAGCAATAGGAACTATACCAAAACAGGATTCTACTGACAGTGTTTCCTCCTTTAAGAGGAGGGAAACCCATGATAGATGTTAATTATGTTATCTAAGTCGTTGCAAGTTCTTATAGTCAGAAACCTAACTAAATGGTACCTCACAAAACAACACTGTGACTTGACCGGAATTAATCCCTTTCAACTTATTATTTTCTAAGGATAAATGCATTTTATTTCTATGCAAAAAGCACTCTTACTTCTTTCAAATCCAGGCACTGCTTTGTCGTCAGCAGCACAGCAGCCCCCTGCAGAAACATGAAAGCAGAAGAGAGAAATGATCTATTAAGCGGGGACAGTTCTTAGCAGGACAAGACAGAGTGCTTTATCTTGTCTAAATATAGGTGGCCTAAATGTAAAGGTCTTTACCAGTTCCTGTGGAAGCTGTGCCTACCATCAAATGTGCCTCACACACTGGAATTTAGGCAAGCATTGAACTTCTAGTTTCTTCTTTCTATTACTACTGATTAATGTACACACCCAAAGTCACCCCAGCAGACTTCTCTCTGTCTCTGCCCCACTCTTATTACATAGATTATAAAGCTCTAAGGTAAGATATACAAATACTCCTCCAAGTGCCAGTAGCTCTCTCATCCTTGACATGAATCTTTACAAAACCTGTCTGATGTAACTGCACATATTTAGTACTTCTTTTAGGTAAACATGGCCACATAAATTTTATAAATTTAATTTAATTTCCCCAGCTTTCTCTACAATGGAAGTAAAGTGTTCTTGTTTGTATGTTTAGGAAGACAGTAACTCTAAGATACCAAATGAGTTTCATAGAAAATACATGCTGTGGGTATATCAGTAAGACTATCAAGGACATGGTCACTCATATTTTCTTCCGTTGGCACAAAGATGAGGAGAAAAAATATTTTTGGCTTTTTCTTCACCTTAGCTTTACTTCATATACAGGCTGTAAGATATATGGGGCCAGATAAAATTCTGGGCTTTGAGCACAGTGCGCGCTTGTATGATTATTCATGTGTGTCTCTGAGATTATTTAGGGAGGATAGAGTATATATTTTCCAGTGACAAAGCAGTCACATAGTGCCTGCCCTGCTTTACAAGATGAAAAGAATACGTGTAGATCCAAAATGGTAAAAAGCATTTTATTTAACTCTAGCACTTGACATTTTTTGCAGGGAAAAATGTGTCAAGAAGAGCTGTCATTCCCCTGCTGTTTGATCAGCACAGCTGAGGGGTGGTTGGGAAAGTGCATCTGCCTTCAGATGCCTTCTCAGTGGTGATGGTGCTCCTGCTCTTGCAGGAGCCCCAGAAGAAAGGACCAGGCATGTGATGGATGAAACGAGGGGAATTCCTCCTCCAGCTACCAGCTCAGTTAGTGTATTCCCCCTAAGTAAGATCCACAGGTGACTGTGACTCCAACAGTAATTTTGCACGACAGCGCCTGAAGTTTAGCTCTCAGCATCAGTTTGATGCTACTGTTGAATCAATCGTATGGGAAGTTACAGATATCTGGGGTTCCAATTTCTATGTGGTGTCTGGAAGTTGTTGTCCAAGGATGATAGTCTGCTTCAGTATAAGGCTGAATATCATCACAGACACTTGTGTATCAGTGAAATTATTGAGATTGATTTATGCCCATAGTATACTGAGGGCTTTTAACAGTGAGTGGTCTTCAAACCTGTTCTTAATTTACAAAACCTGACAAAAGGTGGGCAGTCTACAGCCGGTTAGATCTCCTTATCCATTAAAAGTAATGGTCCTTTTGTGTCACAGTATGTCTTTTCCTCTCCTCTCTATTTGAATCACTGTGATTCCCTATAAGGAATTTTATCATTCAGTGGCAAGTGGATTGAAAAGTCTCTGTCAGGTGAGAGAACTGATATGGTACTGACTGTTCTCAAATTTCTCAGCAGTCCCTGGAGGTCTATCCTGGTGCAGAAGTTTTATCACAACAATACTTTACAGCTTGTATAACTTCAGTCTTTCTGAAGTTTGTTGTTGGCAGGTATAGCATATTCTCCTAGGCTTTGTGGTTTCATCTATTTTTCTTCTCATCTTTCATCCTCATCATGGTAATCAACTCTGCTCAGGTCCAAGAACTCTTCAAAGTACTCTTTTGAACATCTGCCTCCTTAAAGACATCCCTGCTGTATTCTCTGATAACTTGGATCTCATCCAGTTTTGCTAGATACAGACTTAGGAGTATTTGGTGAACATCTTATTAACTAAACAAGAGTGCAGAAGCAGGTTCCTACACTTTTCACTAACATCTGGTCTGAGAACAGTGGGAGGGAAAAAGCCAGCAGTGCATGATCTGCATGTACCGGTTGCAAACTGGTAGCTGCTCTCCCAGATGAAACCACGTATTTGAAGCACCATTTAAAATCTTCAGCAGGGAGCTATCATACCAGCTTTTATGTTAGTTATGAGGCATGTAAATGAGGATTTTTGCTACTATCCTTCCAAAATTACAGAGCTGAGCATCCTACTTTTTCCCCGACTGTTCAGTTGAAACCAGCTGCTTTCAGCTCCTGACGCATACACAATGTGAGGAGCTAGCAGACACCACAGAGATGTTTGTTCTCAAAAGTATCCAGAGAAGCTGTAGAGAAGGGGCAACTTATTTCACAGTGCAAGGGATTCTCACAGTCCAAGTCAGATTCTCATTAAAAACGTGATGCATACTGCAGGGAAGGAAATTCAAACTTCCCATTAACAGAGTTTTGAGTATTGTTTCTTCAGATTTAATTTTCCATTCATTCTGTGCTGTGTTCTATTTCTTTTTTCATTAAAATATGCTCCCAAACTGTCTTACATATTCACAGCAGTATTAATTTATCTGACTCTCTAATTTCTCTTCCCTTCTTTCTCTAGGCTGACCAAATTGCCTTGACCACAGGATGAAGCAAATCATCATCCATTTCTTTTGCTTTTAGTATTACCCATCTCATCTTGATATCCTGTCAAGCTCCTATAGCATATGCACTTGAATCAAATCTCTGAGCCTTGTTTTACATCTTTTTGTCATTATATCTGCTCTTATTCCTTTTCTAGAAGGCATTTAGACACATTCCAAGATTGCTTGATTTTCCTACATTTACTCATTCTGCATTTCCCTCTACCACTTCTGCCTATTCTTTCCATTACTAATAGTCTGTTTATTGTGTCTTCCTTAAATTCTCTTTTGCTTTGGGTTATGGCTTTTGTAAGTTTCAGGGACAGAAACCTCATCTTTCTCTGTGTGATTGAAGTATATTCATCATCATACAATAACATGTAATTCTTTTCTGGAGACGGATGTGAATCAACTGTGAGATTTTCCGTTGCCTCCAGAAGCTGCCCACTTACACTGACTGAATACCTTAAGTGTTCAAGCTTATTCATTCAATGTACTAGATAAAGAGGCATCTGTGATTTGTCAGCGGAGTCTAGCAGTGGAGGCAAAATCAATTTGCAGGAACTGTCAGCTTCTAATTCAGAAAGCTGAGTGACTTTGCAAAACTTTATCATCAAAAATATTGCTCATTCTCCTCACTATGAACATTAAATTAATCAGAAATTTATGAAAAAGGCAGAAGACGCAGTGTCTTTAGTTGTTAAAACACCCAATCCATCTTTACATTGCTGAAAGTAACGTAATAGAACAAGCAAAATAAAAATGAAAAAGAGTGAGTTTATCTGGGTGGAGCTCAAGAAGGAGAGGATAGCCTTGAAGTCTTGGGGTTGCAGAGAAACTAATGGAAGGAACAACCTAGGCAAATTTGTGAGGTTATAGTGTTGGAAGGGGCTCAATGAGGTTACAATCATTCATTTTAAAACAAATCTGGAATTTACTACTTCTATCCTGGTTTATTCTTTCCAGGATCAAGGATTCCAAAGTCTCTTGTTTACAGAATGCAGCGAGACCATACAAGTATAAAACTTCTGTCTACTCAATTTCATAGACAGTCTTCTCCTTCCATTAATTATACTTAAACTGTGAGGATAAAATATTGTTTTTTATTTTATACTTTATCCTCCTAACACTGTTTTTTAACTGGAATTCTGTTCCAGCTGCAGCCACAAAAAATAATGGCTTTTGAACTTGGTCATGTAGTTGTTGGAACAATTATAAGTCTAAAAGCACTGTAAAAAATGATGCATGACAAAGTGTGAGAATGGGAAAATTTCATTGTCACATTAATTATCTATTGACAGAAGATATACAGTAGGTGATGCAATGGCTTTGGATGTTCTTGTCTTTATTACCTCTTGGGGGAAAAGTTCAGATTGTGAAATGAGTTTGGTGCTCTTGAGTGGACATTTGTCCTCATCACAAAACAGCCTCATAATTCAGCACGATGTAACAAAATTGGAGAGCTCAAATTGAGGAGGCTAAGAATCAGGAGCATCAGGGAGTGATAAATCAGGCTAGAGGTGCAGGGCAATGCTGCTTGGGGTGACTTTCACAGCATCTGTGAGACAGTGCCATCCCCATTACAAATCATTTTGCCAGGCACACATCCTAAGGAGCTCCACATACTTGAAGGGACAGATCAAGCTAGAAACAGGGATAAAAAGGAGGCTGATCAGAACTGGTATAAGACATGGTTATGTTCAACTGACATTAAATTTTATGAGAACAGAGATTTTAATATTGTATTAAAGTAACATTCTGTAATATTGCCTTTCCTCTGTTAAATTTCAGGGATTTTTTAGTCATAAACAATGAGTGGTGTGTGTAATGCACATTTTTATAAGTAAGAGTCCATGAGGGGGCTGTCTAAATATGGCTAACTACTGTGTGTATGCTTAATTGAATTATACTAACATATTTGTCGACATTAGACACCTTTCAATCACTAGTACAAATTCAGGCAAACACTGGTGCATTCCTATAGCTAACTATAAACATTGTGTGATTTATATGAAATGAACTCATGGTCTTCCATTTAGTTTTTAACAGTCAAGATCATTATCTCAGTATCACCTTCTGAGGTGGCTGCAGCAGGTACCTGTGTTTACTGGCTCTAGAAGAAGGCCCGCTGGAAGCTATTTTGCTTCTCACAAATATCACAATCTGGCCCACTGAGAGTCACATTTAACTTGGGAGAAGGTGTCGACACCATTGTAGATGTAAATTATCACTATGAGACTCTGCTGAGGCCCATCTTTTGCTTGTTGTATATGTTTTTTTCTAACTGCCATGATTCAGGGAGGACTCACATATCTAAGAAAGACTAAGAATGAGACATACAGAAACTATATATATTATTGTTTATATATATTGATTGTATATTTTATTTATGTATTGTGTGCATATGCTGTAAAACATACAGTGGACAGACTGAGGAGAATTCTTTTCATCTTAGCTACATATTCTTATAACTCAGTATCATTTACACGTAATTTTCTTTTGTATGTAAAGGAATTATTTTCAATCATTTGTAAAGATTTTTGACCATAACCATAGTTCATGAACTGTTGATCTGAGGGAACACAAAAGGTTTCTGTGCTTAAGTCCTAAGGCTTGTATGCAAAACCCATGAAAGAGGAACGCTTAAGTACAGCAGTATTCCACCTTGATTTACAGCCTTCCCCAGATTACCTCTCAACTAGATGCAACATATGATCTGCCATAACTGAGAAGAAGGGTAATTAACTGCCATATATTATGTATTTCCAAGAGACACCGTGGATACATTACAAAGTGTTATTTTATTTTATTTTATTTATTAGCTGGCTTTAATTATAATCCTGGAGAAAACTGAATTACAACCCAACCACAACACAGTCTGTCAGTGAAGTAAGTTATAGCTGCCACCTTCATGGTGGCAAAATAAAGTGATAAGTTTCCTTCTTCGAATCTTCCAGACATGATTAGATGAGAGACTAGAGATGGGAAAGTCTTTAGGCACAGAGCTACTGTTTTTTAGTCCTGTGGCTAGATTTGACATCTAAATACAATCTTCTGTGATGAAATCATAATGATTAATTAGTTAAAGCAGCAGCACCCAGCCTCTTGTCCAGTTATGACTTATGTTATCCTTGCTGACTACAACCTTCATCAGCTCTGCTCAATTAACTGAGGTTAAGCATTATAGATTATTGAGGAATTGGATGATGGTTAATCAGAATGACTTTCCTGATTTAAAAATAAAGGATGATCGGAAGTTTCAGAGACAAGATGCGATGACAAGCATTCACAGCACCATTCTGTGCTGTAGATATTGGGTGGGCAAACCATTAAAGATGAGGGTTATAATAAATTAATTTAGCCATCAGAAAGTTAGGCCTGGAGACCATGCTGCTCTTTATGGTGCAACATATCATCACCAGAAAAAGGCAGCCATTTCAGGGTGTGATTCATCGTATGCTAATCATGTAATACAGACAGGAAAAATCACCAACCAGAGAAACCTCTCTCTTCTTTTTAACCAAAGATGAGCTCTGAATGACTAGATGTCACACTCAAGTTTTATATGATCAAAATGGAACAGGATAAATTCAGACCTTTCTGCACAGTACATACTCAGATGCCAGAAATTGCTCATTAATAACGTTGCAGCACATCCTCAGAGCATATGATGCCTTATTCTTCTTGAAGAGAACTAACCTAGTACCAAACACCTTTCAAAATGTGGCATGTAGAAGCTGCTTCTGGAGACACTCGGAACTTGCATATTTCATGGTCTTTCTACACCTGAAAATGTGACATATGTAGCTGTGTCTGTTCTAGTAATTTGAACATACCTGGGGAGGAACATCTATAGTGTAAAATTGTTAAAATGATCCCTAGTTTGGTTTCAGACCACTGCAGGCTAGCACTTTTGTAACCAGTTGCTGAGCATGGTGCAGAACCTAGCATAGCCCAGGGACCAATTCCAACAGCAGTTTGTTTGCGGCAACCCTGCTGTGAAGGCTACGAGAGTTTAATAGTATGGGAAGATGTTGCTCCTTGCCAGATGACCTTATTGTCAGAGAATGGGCATGTTTAGTGTATGAATCCATTTAAGACTTAATCTTAGACTATATCTACGCCCTTCAACATTTTCTGTCTTGTAAAATGACTTTGAGCAATGCACCCCTAAAACTATGGAGCCAAGGCAGTGTTGATATAATACGACCCTCAGTAGGGTGGGAGAAATGACATTATAGCCAATTCTAAATGGTTTTCAATTGACTCAAAGCTTAGACATCTGCCTGAAAAAGGCCAATGAGCATCTCTCAAGGTTTCTCAAGATAGTAATTTCTATGGTCTCTTATGCGTGGAATGACTGCTTCATTCCCATCTATGCAGTGTGCAGTATTGGAACAGTCACAGATGTTTCCCCTTATTATTTATTGTCTCATAGCTGCCATCTGTTCAGTGCAGCCTCCTGTTGTTTCTCCACCAGTGCTTCGCTCATAAACACTTTGGACAAAAACATCTTTTTGTGTCTAAGATTCTCGACCTAAAATCTCTGTGACAATACAGGTAAAATAATAATAGTAATTATAATAACATAGATGTAGACTTAGGCTGTTGGAGTCAGGAGACATATAATTCAACTTAAATGCATGCTGGTGTTTATATTCCTCTGAAACAATCTTTCCAGAATAGAAATATGTCCACATATTCTCTACCTATATACAGTACAATATTTTTGACAGAATTCTTGACAAGTCAGAAAATATCCCTGAAATTTCTTGAGAGGAAGGGAAAGTGGAGAACAAAACATCAGATTTTAATTAACTGAAATTCTTCATGAAGCCATAAACTTTTCAAGTTTAGTAGAGCAAAATGGATCAACTGCCCCCAGATCATGCAAAATGTAATTCAATGAAACCTTGCAAAATATTCAAAGAAGAAAAGTAAAAAAATAAATGTTTTCTAAAACACATACATATTTTTCTAATGATATTAATTATCACTCCAGGAGAGACACAAATGACACAGACTAATGGTATGGTTTCATGGAAATCACAATCTTTATTTTTTGACAAAATGTGTGCATGTTTTAATTGTAAAATGTATAAAGTCAATAGTAAAATAAGTCTTGGGGAAAAAAAGGTTGATGAGACTATATACTGCTCCATGCCAGGGTTTAAAAAGGAATATTTAAAAGACCTGTCCAACTGATCGATCAAATGATTCACTTGGGTGGTCAAGGACTGTGAAAGTTGTGACTGACCTAATGCAATTTTCACGCAAGTCAAGGGTTGAATGCTACATTGCAGATTTGGTTACATGCTGGGACAGAGCTGCATGGCTTTAGGGAGGGTTCTGGGAAGCATCAGACTGATCGTGCATTTGTACATTCCTTGTTGGAGTACTGAAGTGTGGCCAGCAAACTGTGGCACAGTTTGCTCAGAGAGACTGTATATGCCCCATTCTTGGAAACATTGCAGGTCAGGTTGGACAGGGCTCTGAGCAACCTGATCTAGCTGAAGATGTCCCTGGTCATTGAGGGGTGTTGATCTAGATGACTCCTAAAGGTTCCTTCCAACCAAAACTATTCTATAAGTCTAATGTGCTGTGTGTCTGGCACCTCTTCCAGCCTGTCCTGGGGAGTAATAAGTAGAGGAGAGAGAGCAGTAGCTCTGCACTCTCCGGACAGCTGGTGCGTGACTTGTTCCATGCTTGCCAACCCTCCTGCTAAATGGAAAAGACACAATGGGAATAGGGCTCTACAGGGTCAAAATCAGGAGCTCCCATCTTTCCCTTTGGGCCTGGTTCACACACACACATTCGCACATAGACACAAATATGCAGGCTGAGCACCGTCTAACCCTAAACCTACATGTGAATGCAAAGCTGAAGGTCAAATCCTAAAGTCCTTGAACAGTCCAAACGTCCATTGAAATCAATGTTATTCAGTGCTGGGATGAAGTAATGGTCCATGCATGTAAAGAGGAGGCAGTAAGTGCATCCTTTGTCCTAGAGCTGATGGAATTTGTTTCTGCATTCAATGCTGGCTTAACTCCTAGCATTTGAAGACCAACCAGAGAGCACACATAAAAAACCCACAGTATTTTCCCCACTTAGATTTGCAGAGAAGGGATGGGTAGGTATGCTACATGACTTTATCTATAATACAGAGGAGCCACAGGGCAATCATGAATTGGGCCTTCAAGGAGCTACTTCTGCATGAGGGCTGAAGGGAAGGAACTCCAGAACTTGGTCTGGAAGATGCTGTGTAAATGCTGCGTCAATGCTGCCTGTTTGAACTGTTACAGGTTACTGTGGTCAGCTCCTGATGGCTGGCTCATGGAGGATTGCCATCAGGTTGTACTTTCTTTTTTTTTCTTCAGGGATCCTTTCAGTTTCTGCCACAGACTATCCTTCCTCTTCATCTTCTTTGCTACCATGGACAGTGAGGACTCTTTCCTTCGGATTTCCCTTACTAGTCCATGAAAGACATCATCAATGTAGAAGCGAAGGGCAGCTGAAGTCTCAAAAAAGGAGCAGGAGTATTCTCTGGCTAAGCTCATTCCTTCTTCAGTAGAGACCTACAAGGAAAAGAAAAATCCGTGAATATTGGCTAATGCACAAAGCATAAATCAGTACAAAAATATTATGGTTCATATACTTTTTGGATACAGCAAATCATTGACCTTTAATTTTACAGAAAAAAATTCTAGCAGCACCTGACAGAGAAGATTCAAGAGTGAAAGGATCAGACTGAATCCATGAACATACTGGCCATGTTCATTTCCTCAAGTATACTATTCCTTTAATTCAGATGCACCAATTTTTCCATGCATTTCCTCTATTTATTGCAGTACTCCTGCAATTTGATAGGGCTGGTACCTTTTTTCCATAGTCTGGAATGGATGACCAGAAAGACTCACATAGAATTAAGGACCTAGAAAATCCCTGTTCAGCATTAACCTAACCCTGGAGGCAACTTGACCCTTTAGGCTACCAGCTTTCATACCTTCAGATCTTTCAGTCATGTTCATTTTTGAGTGCACCTTTAAGTGTTTTGGCCTCGTCAGGCCTGTAATCTTATCACTCAGCTCATGCTTGAGCTGTACAGAGATCCGAAATCCATCTGTTTTTCAGCTCATGTTCCCTAAGTGGTCTCATGTACTTACTGTTCTCAGAAAACATGGATGAAATGGTCTTTGTGTTTTGAGGAACTGTAATTTGAGGAATCAACATGAATCTAGAGGGAACCAACAAAGTTCTTTTTTGATTTGTCTGAATTTTAAATCAGGAATCAAATTCCAAAGCCAACTTTCATGTTGGCTAGCGGTTGGCACTTGACCTGCCAGCCTGCTGATTCATATGTGGTTTAAACAGAGTTTAAATCCGTGTCATAAGGATGACCAGTGTCTACTACTTAATGGTACTTTTTACACTTCGGGACCTCATCCAGTAACATGTAGCAAGTTTGCAGCAAAATAAGGAGCAAATTCTGTGAGCATGTAAATGTTAAGCTAGATTTCTAGTCAGCAGTATATCCTTTCTTTTCAGTATTTAAACATAAATTAATGAACTGTGTGAATGACATGTATGATGTATATTCAAATTCAGCCTTTGTTTTTATTTGTGTTTGGATATCATGATTTATCCAAGAAACTTTCCAACCATCTGGACAAAAAGACAAAAAAGTACTCTGAGATGGCCTTGTGAAAGGCTGCATAATAGGCTACAAAATGTCTCACTTACACTGTTTACCACAAGACTAATCTTGTGTGTGTTTGGGATTTTTTTCTTTTTTCTACCCTCATGCACCTGAAGGTCCCTTTAAAAATATTAGGGAAGAGGAGAATCGCGTGGTGGCCTGTACGGGGACGTGAAGGAAAATAAGGGTATTTTAAGGACCCGAAAGGTTACAAATGGGCCTTTGGTATTGCAACCGTGGAAGCAGATGGCGTTACCCGGTTGTCTACCTCGGTTGAACTTTCAGATGACCCTCTGGCTGTGGGCCGGATGAAAGTGGAGGATCAAAAACTGCCCATTGCAACTTCCATAGTTCAAGATACATAGTTTCAAGATACAGACAAACTCTCATACCTACCATGAGGATTTTTTTCATCTATTTGTAAAGTTGGACACAGGGAGAAACAGGATTAGAGACAAAACAGAAAACCAGTTCATTCCAGCCTGCAGCTGAATCTACACTGAGCCTGTACCTGCACAACACAGACCACAGAATTCCTCCCCATCACCCTTGCATTGATTCACAAACTTTGTAACATCGGTAGGATCATTCCTCTATGTTACAGGTATAATCTTAATTTAATTAAGAATAATTTACAGGTAGGCAGGGAGGTTGTGTGCCAACCTGAATAATACTCACTGACACAATGAAAGATTGTTACCACTTTCCAACCGCTATAATTGCCAACCTTTAGCAAAAGGAGATGGTTAGCAATATGGTCCTTGTTTTTCTCTTGGCAGCTATGTAAGCAAAATGCGTGATTCAATATGTCTATTGGGCACCATTGAGAAATTGATTGTCTGTATAGAAGACTCGTTTGGTCTATTTTGGACTTTATCATAATTTTTTCCTTGCTATGCCTTGCTCAAGCTGAAAGAGGATTTTTTTTTATTTTATTTTGTTAAAGACACTGCAATTCTGAGCAAATGATTACACAGAGCTGCAGTTTCAGTGAAGATTTTGAACAGTCGTTACCTAAAAAGAAACAAAAAATGCACATAAATTGAAACATTCTTACATTAAAGAATAGTATGGTCATAGATATAATCAGGGTGCAAGCACAGCAATACTCAAATATTTAAAAATTGCCCTTCCTTTTACTCCGTGGTTCTCTAGTTCTTGCCCATCTAATTCCTCCTTTGTTCCACTGTTGTTTTTTCTTTCCTTTTGTTATCTTTCCTAGGATGAAAACTGTTTTCTCCCACCTGCAAGAAAGAAAGACTGCAGGGAAGACATGATGTGCTCCATAATGAAACAAGACTGCTAAGAACTGTGAGAACCGGAGAATACTCAAGGGAAATAAACCGTGCAGAAAAACATCCTCCCAGACTCCGTGTCTCGAGGCTTGTAACTTGACCAAATTTGGCCACATATCTATAAAAAGCAGTAAGAGTTTGGTTTTGGACTCCAGGTTTCTGCCAAATTACAGAGACAACAGTAAAGATATTAAGGGCAGTAGTTCCTTTCAAATCATGGTGGTTTGGTTTTTTTTAATCTTGCCCTCAGGAACTGATTATTAACTGCTTTGGCGAAATTATATGAACCAACTCAGCATGAGGAAGACACACGGCACAAACACTTTTGAATTTTTTTCAGCTTCAAGGCTGAAAACGGACTCCTCTGAAATCTAATGCTATCATAATTACCGTTACTGCTTCCAGCACCAGTGAAAATACATCTATAATTTTTCAATTAATCTCTTTGCTGAAAAAAACCTCTAAATACAGAGAGATGTCTAGAGAAAAAATACGTATTTTGCTTTCAGTTCATCATCTGGTCGAGAGACTATACACCTATGGAATGAGAAACAAGGGATAAAGCCTTTGATGAGGTCACCAACGCTCACATAATTCCAGGGATTTACCTTGTTCCCATTTTACTGCCAGAAGAGAAACTCTATCATAAAAATCCATCCCAGATCTGCACAGCTCAGGGACTTGTTGACAAATTGCAGCTTCTGCGGGTCTGTATTAGCAGAAGATATGATCTGTCAGCATGACATGGACAGACAGGTCAGGCACTGAGGTCATTCTATTGAATACAGATCTGGGATGAAGAGCTTTACACCTTGTCTTTAGGGTAACCCTCCATGATTGAATCTGACATTGTTTCCAAAGGTATGATTCTGGTTATATTGATTCTAATTTAGCTCATTTCTTTGCTGGTAAACTTTAAGAAGGGAATGAAGGTGGAAGACTGGTGTAGTGAAGATAACAAAAAATAAAAATTCAAGAGCTGGCAGAAGCTTCCTGAGTTTGATCCACTTTAAAAACTGTGATTGTCTGGGCAGAATCAGAACTTACCAAAGCAGGGCAAGAAGCTCACAGTATAACCAAAGAACAAGATCCGTTAGAAGGACAGGGCCATGAAACGGGCAATGGAGCCTTATGTACATGATGCTTGAGCCTCAGAAAAAGAATCTTTTTACATCTTCCTTGCAGAGTGCATGGTCCTGAGTGCCCCTATGTGCATGGTTCTGAGTGCTCATATGTGCACATAGGAGCTGAGAGCAAAGATACACCAGCATGTGGACTGTGGATAGCACATGGGAATGTAGGCTGCATTTGGGAGTTTTTCATCTATGGATAGTTCGGGACAGCTGGAATGTAGCACAGCTTCACGCAGCCAGGAAGTATTCACATTATAGCATTAACATTCTGCTTGTCGCTTTTGCAAACCTCCCTTGGAAAATTACAAGTGAGATTAAATGCAACACTGACAGCCTGTGAAAGCTGTGATGGATGAGCTGCCATCTTTAAGACAGCCAGTTCCCCACTAAGGTCAGATCCTGTACAACCAGAAGTAGAGCACAGAGCCACCTGGTCTGGATGGTGTGTTAGGAGGTACCGGCAATCACTGGTCCCCATAGGCAGAACATCAAAATAACCATATATGATAAGGAAGAAACTAAACAGATCAATAGTCTACCTTTGCCCTTGGACTGTTATTTGCTGGAAAATCACCATCAGGTTCAGACTACTTGGTGTTCAGGTTCTCTCTCCTTTGGTCAAGTCATCAATAGAAGCATCCCAAAGTAGATTTCACTGACAAAGTTTGTATTAGCAGAGTCAACACCTTCGCCTTGGGTGAGCTAGTTGTAACTTCATGCAGGAAAGCAATGCATTTCCACTTATGGATCATATTCCTGCAATAGCATGGTCTACTTGAGATGGCTTTTGCAGCTTTCTCCCGTGAAACTGGGAGCAACCTGCAGGTTGCCATGGAGAGGTCTGGAGGCTGCAAGAGGACTGCTAAGGGTTGCAGGAATTCTGAATCTTTGTTATAGAGTTCTATCCTGGTAGTCCTCATTAACTTTTCAATGGGAAGCAGACTGGTAATTATAGATCCAAAAGTTTTGTTCTGTGAATTATTCTTGCTAAAGACATGTGGTCTTGGTCATTAGTCAGAGACAGAACGGGACATGTTGCTCAACCGAGAGTTCATCTAAATCCCACCAAGGCTAACAGGAGGAATTCTGGTGCCTTTTGAACTAGCTCTGTATTTTTGACAATAATTTATGTGAGCTGTTATCAAAAGATAACTGTTGAAGAACATAGGGAGGGAAGCAGCATCTTGGGCAGTCTTGTTTGCACCACAGAAAATAATAAAAGGAGTAGGAAAAGCCATGAGTACTCTGAATGGTGTCTAGGAAAGATCTGTGTCATTTTCCTTCATCTCTGGTAGAACTTTATCTGTTTCTCAACAGATCCCACTCCAGAAAAAAAACCAGATGCCAGATTGCATAGTAGCACTTGTATATCAGCTTAAAGACAGGCAGGCAACCCAGAAAAATCTATACAAATGTTTAGGTCTCTTCCCATCACTGTCCATTCCTTCATCCTATCAGAACAAACGTAATAAGATTTTGGTATGATGCATACTTATAATATGCCACAGGAACAAGTTGGAGACATCAAAGATATTCACATTTTCCTCAGTCTCTAATAATTTGCCAAGAGAAAAAAAGAAAAGTAATCTCATGAGGCTAAAGAGCGAATGCCATCTCAGACATCAAAAAATAGAAAAATGGGTATTGCCTATCTGTCATGAATGATAATTTTTTAATCCCAGCACTGACCACTGAATCTATGCTGAAGGCACTCCTGTATGGCACCTGGGAGCTTACTCATTAATGATGACAACCAGGACTGTCAAATTTTCATAGAGTCGTAGAATACCAGGTTGGGTGGGACCTTAAGGGTCAGGGAACAGCACCCTGCCCAGATGAATCTTAAAAGTGTCCAAAGTTAGGGCAATTTTCACTAGTCTCTGTACATCGCTCTATCTCTGTACATCACTCTGTCTAAGGTACCAGGAAGAAATCAGGTTGTGTCTGGTCACCCTGCACTGGCAAGCATCAGGGACCTACCTAACTAGGTCCGGCAAAGGCTGAGCTGAGTGTTCCTACAGTAACACCTGTCTGTCCTAGAGCCAAAGGGTTTCACTGTAAGCCTTTGACTCCTATTTTGAGAAACAGGCAGCCCAACCCACTAACCGGAAAGCAGATCTGTTATATCTTTGCAATTTTTGATGATTATTTTTTTTTCCGTGGACAAGTGTATCAACAGGCATGGTGGCAGACACTTTCTTCAGACTGGTATAGGGATCTTTCCAAGTGTGAAATGTTATTGTTCAAGTCAAAGCTCAAATACTTGAGCCACGTCAGTGGCTGGGTTTGAAAACCTGAACAGACCCAGATAAAACAGAAAAATCAATCTTTCTGTCTTTTTAAGACAAGTAACACTGTTGTTATTTGTTCACGTAATATTTGTCATGGAATATTTTTTTAAAAGAACAAAAAGTGTTCCAAGCCCTTTCACCCTTCTTCTCTTTCTTCAGATATTTACATTTATAAACTGCCTATCATATTCTTGCCACTGAGCAATGACAGCTCCAAAAGGAGGGGAAAAACAAGATCGAGTGGAAATCAATTCAGGCTGAAAGAAATGTTGAAGACTAGGCTTTGTGAGTAACCAGTGTTTCCTCTCCATGTCCAGATATTCAATTTGACTATGTTTTGGTCTAAAAAAACATATAGTACAGGCAAAAGTAAAACAAAACCCCTTGATGTTAAAATCTCTAATCCACCTCCTTCAACACAGACATAATAGGGTTTTTTTCAGAACTTTGAATTAATTTTAAACTTAATTATTGCTTAAAAATATAATGTTGAAAATTTTCTTTCTGCAAACATAAAGATTTTAAACTTTATGCACGATCACATTGGCAAATGTATACACTGCAGTTACCAATTTGACTTGTCCAAGATTCTACCAGAATTCACAACTAGTTTCTGCTGACACAAACTAGCATTTTTCGTTCAGCCAAACACATGCACCGTATTTTTCTCCCTCAGCCCATGGGGAAGAAGTCACCACGTTTTAGCAGCCTGAGAAGTAAACGAGTAACATGCTGCAGAAACATGAGAAAATTTCATATCAACGCCATTATTCTTAAATCCATTTGGAAGTCTTCAGAAGTAATTAGTAGAACAAACCTCACTCTGACTTCATGGCAGGCAATTCTGCAGGCTCGGCTTTTCTGGCTTTCTAGAAGGGTAGATGAAAGAAAAGCTGCCATACGATTAATCACTATTTTGAGGGTATTGCAATTAGTTCTGTTACCCTTTCTCTCTCCCCAGTATTATTTGAAAGTTGGTGTTTTTATAAGTTTTCCATGTTTTCCTTCATGCCTTGCCACTCTGTGATACTGTTTACTGGCTTCATACTTGAAAATTGTTGGTGACCATAGTATGAATGGCCATGTAGACAGGGTTAGAGACTGGTCCAAGGAGAAGACATGCTCTTGATGTGTGAGACTAGATGGTGTTGAAACAGCACATGGCACAATACTACACATCTCACATCCTCAGCTTTTCTGACCTCTGAAAGCACTTGCATTACAGAGGCTCAGATATTCTCTCCTTTCCCCCCGTAACCTGACATTTGCATTTGGACAGAAAGGAAAATGCTGTTTTAGCAATGCAGAAAATACTAGAATTTTCTGAGGCTTCTGTGATGAGCTTTGTGTCTTATTTTTAGGGATGGAGGTTGGAGAGTGGAATTCTAAAACTAATTTGCTAAAGAAAAACTATACAATAGTCTTGAGAAAAAAAATACATTTCTAGACAAAACCAGAAACTGATCTGGGCAAAATGATGCACTTCTCACCTGGTTAGTCACTGGGGTGGGATACGCAACACAGCTTAAACTCTCTGTTTTGAGCCAGGGAGAATCATACTCTCATTCAGCCTGAGGGAACTGCAAATTGTTAGAGGCTGGGAAAGTAACCTGATGAAGCATCACTGAACTTCTTCTTATGCTCTTTACTACTGACCACTTTTAGATTAGACTGACATTTTCTCTGACCTGTTATGGTCATTGCTACACCCTTACATGAAAACTCTAAACTAGCTTTTGATTAACTACATCCATCTCACTCTTTTTCATATGATAAAATTCTAGATCAAATGCTAATTCACACTTGAACATTTTCTGGAAATTTTTAGCATCTTTTGTGATGGAGATTACTGTCCAGCACTGATTTCTGTCTAGTCTTTCTTTCTTTTTTGGATTTTCTTTTCTTCAACACTTTGGATCCACAATACCCTTGTCACAGCACAAGAGCTATGACTTCAGGTAATTTCATTACTGGTTTGGGGAAAAGTTTTGAGTGAAGAGAAACATTCTCCATGCAGCCACCTAATTGCATGAAGCTCCTAGGTCTATTGTTTCCAACTTGCGATAATATTGCTAATTATTTTGCAGATTTGATGCTAAATAATGAAATGAACATTTCATTTAAGGTAAGAATGACTATGGAATCAGGGTGCTGTCTTCAGGTTAGACTGAAGTTGTTCTTCTCAACTACAGAGTGTGCTCTTGGCTTTATCTTGTCAAAAGCAAGATTGATAAGTGTGTTACAGCATCTTTATACCACAAAATGTTTCCAGAGAGATAGCCTCAGGATCCAGCTGAATTGGATACTCGAAACCACATGATCTTGCATCAGTCAGCAATAGCTCTGGGTCTAATTTGAAGAGAATGTGGAAGTGTTAAATCCTTAGCATCAGTCTTCAAGATGAACAAGTACAGGTCAATTGCTGAAAGCATTTCTCAGAGATCTGACAATTTTCTAAATTGTCCATCATCTTTAATAGTACTTTGATTGCAAGGCTCAGCTGAAGACATGGATGGCCATAAGGTGATTGCAAAAAGCAGATGTTTCTACATCAGTCAAGCTTGGACCATCCATAGGGGTATACGAAATGTTTTTAGGAAAAAAATAAAGTGTAGGAACTGCAGTTTTAAGTTGTCAAGAAAGGAAACTATTTTCAATTTTTTGTAAGTTACAAAAAGAAAAAAAATTGGTTGTTATCTGCTAACAACGAACGGTTATTAAAATAGTTCACAAGTGAAAAAAGTGCAAATGTACATTTCAGACTTCTTTTTTAAGCAAATAGAAAGTTACTAGTGTTGAACACTATTTTAACACTCGAATGATTTCATTTTGCTTAAAAAAGAAGTCTGAAATGTACATTTCAGACTTCTTTTTTAAGCAAATAGAAAGTTACTAGTGTTGAACACTATTTTAACACTCGAATGATTTCATTTTTGTGAGCAGAAGTTAACTAACAGCCCAGTACAATCAGTCCCTATATCTTTCATCTATCCATAAATCAGTGAAGGCTATTTTCCTTTATGTGTAAGACATTAAAATTCATCTAGTCACTTGAATTCACTTCTGCATTAGGAATCAGACACTAAGCGGACTGGGTACTGAGTAAATCCACTTAATACCTGGTAACCTACGCAAATCTCTCTATAATTGTATTACTTTGAAGATGGGAATAACACAGCCTCTAACAGCAATATTTTGTCCTGAAAACACTTCACTGACATAAGAAGATAAGAAAACAGAGCAGGAGTCAGTCAGTGAGGAGGACAGGGTGGTATGCTGCTTTCAGTGTGCTATTTTCCACATTTGCCTGGTGAAGATTAGGAAATATCGTACAAGAAATTTGGAGATGAAGAAGAAATCTGGAGAGATAGCAAGAAGACAAGGAAGAAGCAGAAACAGCTGTACTTTGTGTGTGTTTGCTTATACAGTCACAACGAAGAACTATAAATTAAGGACACCCCCAACCCCCCTTAACCAACCAAAAATATTGGTGATTCACAGAACTGAAATAATATTTTGAACCAAAGTATCCAAAGTCTGTGTTCAGTTAAATGTGTCATTTTTAGATATACTAACAGACTACAGGAATTAAGCTCTGAAAGGTCCCTTTATGCTTAAGCTGAATATGAGTCTCCAACACTAGAATAAGAAGATCACAAAAAATATCTGTTCCAAATGTAGCAAATAGTGTTGTGTGTCCTGACATCATATACTGCTTCACACTATGTGAAGCGCAATACACATGTATTCCGGTGTACAGTTTTCACATCTAAACATATTCCCAGACACAGCTTGCAGGCAGGCAGAGAACACCATGCTAAGTTCCTGACAGTGAAAATAAAATCGCAACAAATCTCTCCCTTCTCTCTTCATTTCCATGCATTTGTCTTCTGCTGGGATTCAGTAATTCTGTCCAGGCTGCTGAAGCGGGTGTTCAACAGAAGGGAGGTACAGGAAGAATTTATAGTGGATTTATTGAGATTTGGACTACAATGGAATACATATATTTTTTTTTCAGAAGTTGTTTGCTGAAGTAAGCAAGTGTTGAAATGTATAAGGTATCAAAGTGCCTTCTGCACAATTTACAGAACAATGTTTTACCTTTCCACCTATTACTTGGGTTGTTTTTCAAAGAAGAAGTTACTCAGTGCAATGAGAGGGGGATATTTTATCAGGAAATGGGAGGGTGAGACCTTGGTTTGTTTTTGTGGTGGTTTTTTTTTTCCCCTGAAACATGTAATTACTTTTGAAGGTTTAGTAGTTTCTAAGTTTGCCAAACAATCTCATTACAGGAAATACTTGCCAGTATCTTCATTAAACTAATGACATTGATCTTCCCCATGTCAATATTAGTTCGGGCAAAATATTACGCCTTTGCAGAATATGAATTGACTGAAAAAATTCATGGGAGCTTCAAGGAATCTTCCTTTTTATCTCCCTTCTAACATGATGAAAAAAGAGCTCATGAATGACAAAGGATCTTTGCTTTGTTACAGAGACATTGAAAGAGAAAGACCCATGACATAGGAACCTCAGAATGGGAATGAGAGGAGCATCCACTTGGCTCCATCCTATGATGTGATCTGCCAGCATGGACAATGCATAATAAAATATTGAATCTGAAGAACTGCATATGAAGGTAGTAACAATGAGAAATTACTGTGGTGAGGGAGAAAAATTAAAAATCTTAAATGGCCGGTGGGTAGGAAGAGCTGTAAGAATGCATTTAGCTAATTAGACATAACAAGCTCTCTTACTGCCTGCTAACCTCGCTCAAATTACCTCGCTTTTGCTACAGGCTATGAACATGCACCCGGATAGTTTCCCTGGTAACTTGTTCGTACATCTGCGGTTAGCTTGTTCTGTTGGCAAGATCCCCGCTCATGAGCAGTTTCTTTGAATAATCCTTTGGTATTTGCTGCCTGTGGGCTTTGAGTTTTACTCGGAAGATTGAGCACCTTAAAGTAAGCAAAGTAACAGTTAACAGCTGGCAGAATCTTAACTTTGTCGAATATCGCCCCAAACTTTCTTGCATACATGCCCAGAACATCTTGGATACTTGACTAACAGAAACTTAAGCAGTGATGATGCATAAAGATTAATCACCAGGTTTTCTTTCCAGAATCTTAATTTTTGGTGGAAGCCTAACAGGTTGGCTGGAATGCTCATTCTTGTTTATTGCCACAAATCAGAGGATATAGTGAAGAGAGAAGAGAAGCAGAAGAATAAAGATGGAAAGATGGCGGAGGGGAGGAAGACAGATTGCATCTTTATCATGTTAGCTTAGGGATAGAATAAGAAAACAAACTTAACAAACAGAATGGTGGAAACTCATTGCTGGAAGCATTTGTTTAACCTCCACCATCCATGATGTATCCATCCCATTATGCAGATATTATTTTGATGTGTGAAAGATGCTGTGTTAATACACCCTGGGAGCCCAAATCGTAATTACAGCTGATAAAATCATACTCTCACCCAGAGCAATAGACTTTTCAGTCCACCACTGATAAAGCTGTAGCTCAGTTTACCTAGCAGTATGTGTGAATGTGTGTCTACACACATAAACACACATACACACACCAAATGCTGCTGGGGTCAGAAAGAGCCTGTCCAATACACCTGGCAGAAAATTTGGCCTTACAGCAAAATTTGGTTGTGGATTCTGACAAAACACTACTCCAAAAGGTCCCTTCTGTACTGGAGGCATTCAGCATCAGCTCCTCTGCAGATTAGGGCTGGTTTCTGACATTTATTCACTTCCTGTGTTTTCAGCCAGCTAACTGGTTCAAACCTGCAGTCTGGCCAGACGCTGGAAATTGCACTGAGAAGGTGAAAAGGCAGTGTATGTAGCACAGATGCCACTCCTGCCAGGCTGCCCTCCTGCCTTTTCTCAAGGTTTTCCAGAAATTATTTGAGCAAAAATGGTGGGTCATAACCTGAAGTATAAGCAGCCAGGTGAAACAGTGCTTCTGCCTACTCATGGACAGCAAAGACTGAAAATCACAGAATCATAGAAACTTTGGGATCATCGTGTCCAAACATTAACCCAGCACTGCCAAGTCCAGTGAGACAGAATGTGGCCCAGGTTCTAACCCTGATCTTCCAGATGAATGTAAGTCTTGTTCCACATATTACAGGGCACATCTACAGCCTTGTACTGACAATGGCCAGGGACCGAGCTCCAGCACTGGCTCCCTGTTTGCTGGCACATGAAGGACAGTAGACCGATAACATATAATTTATAAGAAATACATAAATAATACTATGTGGGAAATAAATAATAACAGAAAAACAATAGAATCATAGAATCAGAAACTGGTTTGGGTAGGAGGGGACCTTAAAGATCATCTAGTTTCAACCCCCCTGCCATGGGCCGGGACACCTTCCACTAGACCAAGTTGTTCAAAGCCTGGTTCAACCTGGCCTTGAACCTTTCCAGAGATGGGGCATCCACAACTTCTTTGGGCAGCATGTTCCAATGCCTCACCACTCTCATGGTAAAGAACTCCATCCTTACAACTAATGAAAACTTACCCTCTTTTAGTTTGAAGCTGTTCCCCCTCGTACTATCACCACACTCCCTGAAAAGAGTCCCTCCCTATCTTTCCTGTGAGCCCCTTTTAGGTACTGGTAAGCTGCCATAAGGTCTCCCCAGCTGGAGCCTTCTCTTCTCCAGGTTGAACAAACCCAACTATCTCTGCCTGTCTGTATAGGACAGGTGCTCCAGCACCTTAATCATCTTTGTGGTACTCCTTTGGACCTATTCAAGCAGGTCCATATCGTTCTAACACTGCGCCCCAAAGAGCTGGACACAGTACTCCTGATGAAGTCTCACGAGAGCAGAATAGAAGAGCAGAATCCCCTCCCTTGACCTACTGGCCATGTTTCTTTTGATGCAGTCCAGGATCAGATTGGCCTTCTGGGCTGTGAGCACACATTGCCTGCTCATATTCAATTTTTCATGCACCAGTACCCCCAAGTCCTTCTCCACAGGGCTGCTCTCATTCCATTTATCACCCAGTCTGTATTTGTGTTTGGGATTGCACATAAAGAGTATCAAGGGCTGAGGGAAAGAAAGATAGTGTTTCTCAGGAGTGACCTAATCTGGCTGGTGAAATAGCAGCAGTGTTTTATCGCTGATAATCACAGTGGCTGGCAGGTAAATCTGGAACTGGTGTAGATCACCATGCATGCCTGGATGTGCAACACCACAGTTCAGACTATAGAATGGAAATGTAACATCTTTACACAGCACGCAGGTATAAGAGTGACAAAGACAGACAATAACTCATGTGATTTCTCTCAGGAAGCTTGCTCACAATTTCCTAATGGCTGGTGTTTTATTTCTTGAATACATAAATAAGCCTAGGTTTGCAGGAATAGAATTGCTGGTACTAAAAGCAACAGCTGGTGAAAAAAAGTAAGTGCTCGAAGCCTTAACAGTTACTATCACTAGCAATTCTGGATGTGTTATCACCGCATTATTTTTTTACCCTTAGTGTTATTAAATGGTTTAGAAAATGACAACTGCCTGTGGTAAAGTTTTCTTGTACTCGTTGGGAGGAATATTAATAAGAGAATAGGTATGATATCTTTGAGAAAAAGATGTGGAAAAAGAAATGTAGATCCCACTTCAGAGAGGAGAGACAGTTGCTATGACTGACACAATTTTTACAAGCTGGAGTTAAATATATTATGCTAAAAATATATAGAAATGCTAAAAATATATAGAAATCAGAGTCATAGAATGGTTTAAGATGGAAAATGTTCATGTAGGTCATCTAGTCCAAACTCCTGCTCAAACTGGGTCCACCAGCAGATTTCTTGTGTCATGTTCAACCAAGTTTTGAACACCTCCAAGCTCTCTGGACACTTGTTCTACTGTTTAACCACTCTCATGGTGGAAAACAATTAGTATAATTAATTACTTAATAGATTAATTAGTAGACTTTTTTGCTCTGCAAATCTTTTTTCATCTCTGCTCATCCTTTCACTGTTCACTTCCAAGAAAAAACTGGTTTTGTGTTCATTCTATTGATTATTAGATGGCCGAAGACCAATTGATTCTCCTCAATTCACCAGGCTGAACAAATCCACAAGCTCAGATGTCTCAATCTCTCCTGTTATTTTTTGTGCTCAATCCCCAAGACCATTTGGGGAATTTCTGCTGAACACACTCTAGTACATCAAGTTATTTCGTGTATTGTGAAGCCCACAGCAGGCACAATACTCCAGTTACATTCCCATATGCTGATTAAAGGTCCAAGGATCACTTCCTTAGACCTGCTGGGTACACTTTTACTAGTACAACCCAAGATGCATCTGACCACCTTCACTGTAAGGGCACGTTGTTTGTCCATGGTCCGCTCATCCACCAGGTCTTCTGTGCCCTCTTCTGCAAAGTTGTTTTCTCTCCAGTAGTGCCCTAGAGGTATTGCTGCATGATGTTGTCCATCTCAAGTGCAGACTAAGCAATTGTTTTTGCTGGATTTCATGCAGTTCCTGTCAGATCATTTCTTCAGTCTGGCAATGTCCACTCTGTGTACATACCATACCTTCCAGTGTGCCAACCACATCCAATGAAGCACCTCTCGTGAAGGTACCTTCCATCCTAGTATTCAGTTGTTAGAAAAGATATTCAAGATATTGCCTTACAATTGACTTCTGAGGAATGTTACTAGGAATTAATTGTTAGCTGGACTTTGAGCTTGGAGGTCCATCTAATTCCCATCTGCTTTGTAGTCTATCCAAATTATATCTCAGTTGTTTGTCTTCAAGGACTGTAAGAGTTTGATTTGAAAGTTTTCTAAGAGTCAAGGTAAACATAATCTGCTTTTCTCATCCACAGCGTCACTCGTCTGAAGGCCATTACATCACCCAGTCAGCTTGTCAGGCATGATTTACCCTTGGTAAATCCATGCCAGCTGTTCCTTTACAAGCCCGGACATGGCTTTTTGGAAGGATTTGTTTCATAAACAAATTGACCATTTCTTTTAAGGCAACTGAGATTTAAAAGATTTGAAAGATTTATGGACTTAATTGATTTAGCTTTAAACAATTAAGCATACTACTGAGATTTAAAAATACAAACATAAGCACGCTCTGTACAGTCCTAATGAGGAAACTGAGTGTATGCTCACAGTTGAGGTCCCTGTCACTTTAAGCTCACCGAAGCTTCTTCCAAGGCAGTTCAAAGAATGTTACGCAAATGTAACTCCTCAGTTGAGATAAACACAATAGAGATAACTGTCCCATGTAAATAAACATAAGTGGAGGTTTGTGATAATTACTGAGTTTGAGTCACAACTTGAATTTTTCTACCTGCTGGATTTCTGCTTTGTCTCTTTTTGGTATTTCTTTTCTAACCATTTTTTATGTTTCAAAAGCTTGATTAGACACTTGCAACAATATTCCTTTTTATTGAAAAAAGTGCAAAACCAAAGACTGTATATTATCAAGGAGGGTAGAATAGAGCCTCACAGCCTGACACAATGAAAAAATACTGAAGTAAATGGAAAAATTCCTATTACACTTCATTTCAGGCCCTGAAGACACAGGCTGGTTACAAGCAGTTACCCATCTCTGAACAGGTGGCATACCTGAGTATACAAGATAAAAATTGGGGGGAGGATGGAGGCAGGGAAAAAAGGAAACAGCTGAGACTACAGATGGCTTACAATGATCCAAATAATATTTGGTTTTAATCCAGAATGGCTGCACCTTTTCATATACGGCTCTAGACACTGCAACCTACCCATGAAAAAGGTGATTTGTTGATGCTTTCGTGTGTAGATTTAACATTTATGGCAGTGGTTACTTCTCTATCTCCAGCGAATGATGAACTGTTTTGATCTATACCCACTATTCGACCCTACTTCCATTCTAGAACATATGCTGAACTTTGCGCTCCATAATCTGATGGTGAGGCACACTGCAGACTGCAGAAAAGCTGTACCTATGGGATGAGTAAATAGCTTAAATGAAAATTATACTGCATCTCATCCACAATAGGGTTCAACAGTTTTCAATTTCTTTGGTCTTCTAGGGATTAAGTGTGTGATGTTGACTCAACTTCTTTTCTGTTATTAGTGTTCTGGGCATTTGTAAGTCATGTGAAATCAATGGGGTTACTCATAGGAGATACAAATGTTTAACTCTACCCATCAGCTGCAATAGTTCTCTTGTCTTGGGTAAAGATCTTTGTCCTTCCAACCTTCTTGGGTACAACCAAAACAAGTTTGTTGAGCTGGGTGTCAGCATTTTGCGTGAGCTGCTATCAGGAGACCATGAGATGCACCTCAGTGGCGTTCCACCTGCCTAAGTGTACTTGGCTCTTGTATGAGCAAATGGATCAGCAGG
>NW_010410362.1:0-4492 GCF_000710305.1 Buceros rhinoceros silvestris | reverse complement strand
AGCAGGAAAGGTTACATTTGGAGTGGCACATAGCCGCGAGTAAATCATTAATGGTCCAGAATTTATAGCTCTTTTTCACATCCCGTTAAAGGATTCAAGTGAAATATGCCGAATGTGGCATCTCTTCCTACATTCCTCTTTGTCAATTAAGTTTGTAGCTTAATAGTTTTAGAGCAACATTTTCAGATGTTATAAATCCTTTTCTGAAAGCTCCCTTGAAAATTAGAAGTCAAAACAAGAACAAGATGAATAAAGAATAAAAATTAGTTACTGAAGGGAAGCCTTTTAAAAGTAATCCTACTAGGAATTTATTTAGAACACTCTTTTAACACTTATTGATACAGTCCAGAAATCAATGGAGATAGATTATTTTACCTGTCAAATCATTTGATATAAAAAAATGTAGACAAAGTTTAAGCTATACAACCTGGTTTTCAGATCTAAATCGGAAGCTGCAAATGTCACGTTAGAGTTGATTAGGAACAATTGCTCTGATTTTAACTTAATGAAATAAATTATTCAGACATTGTAGAGAAATAGGTACTATAGCACCTGTCAAGAGAGCTCAGAAAAATGATGTAGGGTTTTAAGAGCTCCTTGTCATTTTTTCAGGATTCCACTATTTCTGGCAATCACATTATATACCCCGTCCAAAGAGAGGGAAGGGGAAGGAAAGGGGAGGAAAATGAAAGGGGAGGGAAGGGCATGGGGGAGGGGAGGGAAAGGAATCTTGTGTCCCATTTCTCTCCCACTGAATGGTTGTCCTGGAGCCCTTGTACTGTCATGAGATGGCCAGGAACTATCACCTATCTTCTAGGCAGAATATGTTCCTTGCTACTTAATACCCATTAGATGTTTTCTCATTGTCCTCTATTTTAAATGTTTTTTTTCCTCATAATTCTTTTTGTCCCTTCACTTCTTATCAACATATGCACAGTACTTTTATCACCTCTCAATTTTAATTTACTTAGGCTAAAGAAATGAAGCTGTCTTTAATTTCCTCTGATAGTACCAGCCTGATATGCACTGTCTGCACCCGTTCTAATTTGAATTTGCTATCATCATCCATAGGCAACTACAGCTAATCTTGACTGAGATTTCACTTGTATCCTTTGATGCTTCCACATCACTGATAAACATATCACTCCAAATACCTCTTGAAGTGACATATATTTTATGCACCGTTGCATGAGGTTTGTGGTTTATAATCAGCCTGAAAGTGGCTGATATACCCAAGATTTTCTCTCCTGCCTTCCAGCTCATGTGTTATAACGAACAGTCTTGATATTAGTCCTTAAGGGCATGGCCTTGCACTTTTTACAATTACATATAATTCCAGTTCTATCACTCCTCTGGGTCACACAGCTTTACCTCTACAATAATCCTGTCTGTTCTAGATAGAAAATGTTCCCACTTTGTGTTATCAGCAAACTGTGTCACTATACTCCTGCATTTTTATGCTTAGATCATTAATGAAAATGTTGAAGATCAGCAAACTGAAGAGTAAAACCTAATATTCTTAGGGGGTAGTTTCAATTGCAACTGGTGTGATCAGAACCAAACCATCTCTTTCTAAAATGTTAGTTAAATTTAAGAGTGTGTGTCGCTGTATATGCGTCCAATCCAGCTGTCATTATTTTTTTTGCCAGTAAATAACCCATCTCTGTTATTCTGTCTCAACTGCCCCATCTGTTATGGTTATGCAGAACATAGTGAAGAAAAGGTTGATTTATGAAATGCTGGATGATTGCCCCTGTTTTTATTAATGTGTGATTATGACTTCCCAGCTACGTTGGGTGAAAATAGTCTTATGGCATTGCTTGTCATGAGAAAATCCTGAGTTGGCAGACTCTAAATGCTCCATGGCAAGGATCCACGAAGCTGTGCTGCTCCAGACACCCCACTCTGTGAATACCCCTTCACGCAGCTCCTAGCACAATGGGGGGCCCCGGTTCATGACCCAGGCTGGTCAGTGGCACAGGTTTAATTCCAATAATCCGACGCCTAGAGGCCTCTATATGAATTAACTGTACGGGCTTGCTTCTAAGTGCCATTATTTGGAGGAGGGGATAGAGCAGATGGAGATTTGTGCAGGCCAAACTGTTGGAAGCCGGTGATAAGGAGGGAAAAAGAAAAAAAGCCGTGAAAGACAACCCTTTCGTTCATGTGCTTTGCTTTGCCACCTGCCAACCTCAGGCCTTCTGATCTCCTCTCAGTGAACCACAGAGGCAGCAGTTGGAAAGATCAGGTATATGCTCAGGGCAATCTGTCAGAAACTACTTTGTCACATTCCACAACGCTAAAACCCACAGAAGTGAAATCCATGTGTTTAAAATTGTAACTGCCCCGTATACAGGAGAACTACTCTTTTGACACAGAAAAAAGCACTCAACACAACTGCTGCCCTGACATCTTTTCTTTTCTTTTTTTTTTTTAACATCACTAAAATAGTAGCTTTCTATTTATTTAAATCTGCCCTAAGCATCTGCACCTTGTTTGCTTGCCTCTGGTAACTCAGCTGTAATGTCGTTTCCAAGAAAACACACTGAATTCCGTTATACAACCAATGAAATAAAAAATGGCAGAACAACAGACAAATTCAGCCATTATCATTTAATTCTCTTAAAGATATTGTTTATCAATATTTTGCAACAGTATCAGAGCTATTTGGGCCAATATTTGTCTATACTTTTTTTTGCTAGGAGGTAAGACAGCAAAATTCTGTCTGGTGGGGTTTTTTTAACTAAGTATTGAAGTCTTTGTTTGTTTTTTTTAAAAAAAACCAATATGTGTTTAAGCGTGTATAGACCGTCCTTGAAGACACAAGAATTTGTGAGTACATTTCTAACTTTTTTGTTTTATAACACTTCCCTATACCACATAGAATATGCTTTATCGCATAGATCTTTTCAAGTTCAAGGCACTCTGCAGATATCCAGTTAGGTTTTACATCAACCTGTTTTGTGGTATAATCTTATAATACCTGTCACATCCAGTAAGAAGTATCAAAAGCATATCTGGATAATGAGTAATAGACTGAGGGAAATAAAATATTTTTTTATCTATACTGTCATTCTTAAAAAATTAATAAGCTGTATTGAACTGAAAATTGCAGCTGCAACAAAAGCACATGCCTGTTTACCTGTAGAGCTAAGAGATTCCCCATTTTTCATTTAGCCTATGGGGTGGATATCCAATGTACCCTACCATATACAAAAGGGCTGTTGAAGTATTTTCATTCAAGCCTCATTCCATATGGGTCATATGCAGGAATAAGCTTGGCATCTCATCTGAGGCTGTACAATGAAATCACCATGTACTGGTAGAACTTGGCAGATGGGCAGTTTTTTCTGGAAAGAAGCTAGGCATTATAATGAGGTCAGGCCTGGATTGCACTGGCAAGGCTCTATGTTGGGGTGTTTTCACAACATTTCTCCAAACTACTTGAGTACAGATGTTTTGATGATTTTCAGTACTTGCATAATGTCTGATTATACTCATATCTTTTGAAAGATAAATTTTAAAATAATTAAGCAATTACCTAGGCAATATAATCTCTTTGGCAGTCCTAACTATACAATGTTTTTCCACAGTGCTCAGAGATTCATAAACATACTGGCTGACCAATCTGTCTGAAATAGTCTCAGCAATATAATTTCTTTCATTTTGTGGTAGAAAGTAGCAGGTTGTTAAAATAATTATCAAGTCTAGCCATCCTGCAGAATACCATGGCCCCTGAATAATGCAGTTTCACTCAAATTTATACAAGGGGCGTTTAGCTCTGTGAGCATATCGCTGTAATTCCTGCTCATTACCGAACTAAAATTTTACATACATTTTGAGCATGTTTTCTTCCTATTTCTTTCATCTCCATGTCTTGCTGATACTTTCAAAATTGACTATCTATTTTGCATATCATGTCCATTGTTTAGCTTATGATTGGAAAACCACTGACTAGTCCTAATTTTCACAGGTCGGGTTCTACAGTCTTTTCTAAATAAAAGAAGCTTTCTAAATATTCCCTGAAAACAAATTCTGTGAAAAAATATCCCCAAATCTACCATACATGCATTTTTTTCTTTCATTTACTCATCAGTGGCTTAACTGTACTCTCATTACAGGTGTATGAGCGGACTGTAATACCTAGAATGAGGCCAGTAAGAAGTGCTTTGGAAAATGAAGACACCTATCAGACATACATCATCATCAGAGTCACTTTAAAATCAATGACAGTCATTAGTCACCCAAAGAAAACCTAATCAACTAAACAAAGGTCAAAAAGACGTTCACTTGTATCTGCACAGTTCCATGTGGTTTCATGCATATTGTTAAAAAAATTAATTAAAATGATATAAGCAATTAGATAGCAATAGTAAGTCTTTTATCCCAAAAGATTTAAACTTTACCATATTCGCTTTTTATTTTGTGAAGTCTTTGTGATGTTTTCTTCAGAAGACTGTTTTCATTTGCCTATTCCTCCCATACCCCCCAA
>NW_010410361.1:0-1550 GCF_000710305.1 Buceros rhinoceros silvestris | reverse complement strand
GCCATCGGCCACCTCCCCCCCCCGTCCCCGCGCTCCCATTGGCTCCTCTGGAGGGACCCGCCTTCATGTCCCGCCCCCCCACACCTCAGGTGACATTTTGGAGCACAGCGATTGGTCACGGCCTTTATTGTCCCTTCTGGAAGGTCCCCAGGGTCCTCCTGACCACCCCCCCCCTGGGGCCACCTCCGGGGGTCACCAGGCCTTGGGGTGGCTCCGAGGTGGCTCCTGCCCCCCCGGGGGGTCACCGTGACGGTCCTGGGGCCCCTCCCCCACCGTGGGGTGGGCCCAAGGGGCCCTTCAGGCCTTGGGGACGTCTCGAGTGGTGGCACCTCCCTCCTCGTCCTCGGGGACATCTCCAGGAGGTCGCAGCTCCACCAGGGGTGTCCCCGTGTCCCTCAGGTCCATCTCTGGGTGGTGGCACCACCCTCCTCCTCCTTGGGGACATCTCCAGAGGGTCCCCATGTCCCTTGGGTCCATCTGTGGGTGGTGGCACCTCCCTCGTCCTCCTCGGGGACATCTTGGGGAGGTTCCAGCTCCACTAGGGGTGTCCCCATGTCCCTTGGGTCCATCTGTGGGTGGTGGCACCTCCCTCGTCCTCCTCGGGGACATCTTGGGGAGGTTCCAGCTCCACTAGGGGTGTCCCCATGTCCCTTGGGTCCATCTGTGGGTGGTGGCACCTCCCTCGTCCTCCTCGGGGACATCTTGGGGAGGTTCCAGCTCCACTAGGGGTGTCCCCATGTCCCTTGGGTCCATCTGTGGGTGGTGGCACCTCCCTCGTCCTCCTCAGGGACATCTCTGGGTGGTGGCACCACCCTCCTCCCCGTAGGTTCCAGCTCCACCTGGGGTGTCCCCATGTCCCTTGGGTCCATCTGTGGGTGGTGGCACCTCCCTCGTCCTCCTCAGGGACATCTCTGGGTGGTGGCACCACCCTCCTCCCCCTTGGGGACATCTCCAGAGGGTCCCCATGTCCCTTGGGTCCATCTGTGGCTGCTGGGACCTCCCTCCTCCTCCTCCTCGGGTCCATCTCCAGGAGGTCCCAGCTCCACCAGGAGTGTCCCCATGTCCCTCAGGTCCATCTAGGGTGGTGCCACCTTCCTCCTTCTCTTCCTCGGGTCCATCTCTGGGTGGTGGCACCTCCCTCCTCCTCCTCGGGTCCATTTCGGGGAAGTCCCAACTCCACCAGGGGTCTTCCCATGTCCCTTGGGTCCATCTCTGGGTGGTGGCACCTCCCTCGCCCTCCTTGGGGACATCTCCAGGAGGTCCCAGCTCCACCAGGGGTCTCCCCGTGTCCCGTGGGTCCATCTGTGGGTGGTGGCACCTTCCTCCTCCTCCTTGGGTCCATCTGTGGGTGGTGGCACCTCCCTCCTCCTCCTCAGGTCCACCTCCAGGAGGTCCCAGCTCCACCAGGCGTCACTTGTCCCCATCCCTGGTGGCGCCACCTCTCTCCTCTTCCTCCTCAGCTCCATCTTGGGTGGTGGCATCTCCTTCCTCCTCCTCCTCCTCCTCCTCCTCGGCCCCTCCCTCCCGCCCCTCCCCCCACTCCCGGAAGA
>NW_010410360.1:516-878 GCF_000710305.1 Buceros rhinoceros silvestris | reverse complement strand
CTTGGTACCCCCTCGCCATCCCTGTCCCCATCCTGCCCTTGCCTCCATCCCTGTCTCTGCATCCCCTACCCTACCCTCGTTCCCCCCATCCTGTCCCCATCCTCATCCCTCATCCTTGTCCCCACCACACCCCTGTTCCCAGCTCCATCCTCGTCCCAGTCTGTCTCCATCATGTCCTGGCCCCCACCTCTGTCCCCATCCCATCCCCGTCCCACCTTGGGTGTCCCTGGCTGACGGGAGAAGGCAGTGAGGACCTGGCTGAGGGCCCCCCGCTCCCGCGCCTCCTCCATCTCCTCCTGGTAGATGTGGTCCAGCGCCGAGGAGCGGCAGCCCAACACCCGCCCCCACCATACCCGGGGGCA
>NW_010410360.1:0-335 GCF_000710305.1 Buceros rhinoceros silvestris | reverse complement strand
GTGTCCCCCCCCTCCGTGTCCCCCTGACCCCAGATCTTGCCTCCCCACTCCCGTGGGTCCTGCAGCCCCACCATGACCCCACATCCCCTCATCCCTGTCCCCTTATGCCCCTTATGTTGTGCACCCCCGTGTCCTCCCATCCCCATGCCACCCTATTACTGTGTCCCCACATCTCCAACCCTGTGCCCCACATCCCCACATCACTATGCTGTGTCCCCAGTCCCCAACGTTTTGTCCCCAGATTTCTGTGTCCCTCTGTCCCTGTGCCCTGTGTCTCTTGTCCCACATCCCAGTGCCACTGTGTCCTTACGTTCCTATGCCCCTGGCCTCCACCC
>NW_010410359.1:6881-9288 GCF_000710305.1 Buceros rhinoceros silvestris | reverse complement strand
GCTGAGCTCCTGCCCCACCGCTGAGCTCCTGTCCCACCGCTGGGCATTTGCAGCTGAAGCCAAAGGAGGCAGAAACAATGTGCTCGAGATTCTGTCTGAGGGGAGTTTGGGGAGGAGGAAAGAGGCTGTTAGATCTATCGCTGGCAATTTAGACTCCGAGACATTTCATCTGCAGTTCCCTCAAGTGTTGAATTGAATAAAACCAGCAGCAGCAGTGGAGAAGGAGGTGGGGGAAGGGCTCAGAGCACTCCTGGCCAAACAAAAAGAGACAGGCAGCTCATAAAAAAAGGGAATTGCATCCTTGGGCTGAAAACACAGACTCAGGAGGCAGGGAGGAGAACCTGCGGCAGAGCCCACCCGGCAGCAGGGAGGCCATGGGCAGGCGCTGCCCGCGGCTCCCGGTGCTCCGGCAGCCTGAGCAGATCACAGGACTTACTGCTGGGCTTCATGATTTTCTATGTGCTTTTTGAAGCTCCAGTTGTAGAAGGAAGCAAGAACAACACAGTCCCGGGCTTTGTTTGGAGTTTGAAAAAAATCTCCTTGACTTTCCAGTGCTTCAGGAGAAAAGTGCAAAAGTGAAGCCCTCAAGGGTCAGAAATGCAGAACAAAAAACAGCTTAGCACTTGTAATTTTGCAAACACTTGCTGTTCGGGGCCTGACGCGTGGTTCCCAGCCGCAGTCCTGGGATAGCAGAACCGTCCTCGTCATTAGGTGTTTGCGCTCATCTGCCTTTGGGAGGGACTTGCTGCTGGTTGGTGTTCTGGACCCTGCCGTGATGGCAGCGCCTTCCCCAGCCCAGCCCAGCCCAGCCTGCCGGTCTCCTCATCTCCTGCTCCTCCCCAGCCAGGGCTCGCTCCCTGCTGGCAGCCGGCCGGGCTCCCCGGAGTCGCCAGCTCTCCTGTCCTCCTCCAGCAAGCGCCGTTTGGGCTGGGCGGGGAGCGAGGCTCCTCTGGAGGGGCTCCAGCCATGCCATCCCGAACAGAACACCTCCCAATGGCCGGGCTGGCACAGCCCTGCCGCAAGGGCTGCCAGCGCCTCTCCAGGCGAAAGGCAGAGCTCTACCACGGGTCACTAGCGTGTGCTCTGACGTGTCCTAATGCTGTTCCGTGGCACACGGCGGGGAGCCATGTGTGATCGCCACCCTCGCGTGTGCACGGCCCGTGGGCTGCCAGAAGGGCTGCGAGACTCAAGCCTTTCTCGCCCACCTCAGGCGCGAGGCGGGTGGTGGGGCGCTGGGTTTGTGCCTGCTGTGAGCCCCGTTAGGTACCCGCACGATGACAGCACTGCTGGCCATAGCAGGGGTGACCCCCGAGCAGGCTCCGGGTGCTCGGGCAGGACCTGCTCACGCTGCTCCGGTGCCACAGCCACTGGTCTAGAAACGAGGCGAAGGGGCTGGCTGGCACTGTTACTGCTTCCAAAATGTGTCCCTGCCCCAGTGGAAGGGTAGGTCCCACCCCCCCCAGCTTCTTTACTGACCTCCCTGGCCCCTTGTAACACCGTGGTGACACTTTACATCTTCCGTTTTGCACAGCTCTGCTCCCGGCCACGTGCAGCATGTGTGCAGAGAGCATGTGCCCACGGTCAGTGTCACATCAGCCCGGCAGGGCCACGCGAGGAGACTGGGCACCAGGGCGGCACCGCTGGGTGACTGCTGGTGTGCGGCCTCGGGGGAGCCCAGCTGGGAGGGCAGGCAGGGTGGCAGACATGGAGGCACCTGGCTGGAGCCAGCCCTTCGTGCTTCACCAGGAGAGGCCGTTCGAGTGAAGAGCAGGTGAAGCCGGTGCCCCCAGCTGACGCGTGGCCAGCACGGGCTCACGCGGTGCCAGAGCACTGCGGCCGGATGGCTCGGGCTGGTTTCTGAGACCATCCTGACTGTCCCTGGGCCGAGCGCTGCGCCCACGCTGGAGCGTCCCCTGCCTGTGCTGGTCCTCGCACAGAAGCGTGCGTGAAACCCAAAGGCAAGGGCAGGGTGAGGAGTCGGGACCTCCCAGGGCGGGCGCCTGCAGCTGGCTCTCAAGTCATTTCAGCGGTAAAACAGGGTCTCAGTTCTTACCCGCGTCACAAGGGTTTGGGAGCTGATAAGAAAGACTGAGAATTCTTCCTGAGCATCGAGGACCAAAGAGCAGAGGCTGGGAGAGGCTGTGGCGTGGACACGCACTGTGCTGCCCTGGTTTTCTCCCCGCGTTATCGACCCAGCGGCTGGCTGAAATGAGCCCTGCCTGCTGCAGTGGTTTAATTCATTTTTAAGCACCATTATTTTTCATGTTGTGGGCTTCCCCCACCTGGGGTGCTGCTCTCTGCCCATCCCCAAAAATGCCCGTTCCTGCCGGTGCTCCACGGCGCACACCGCTCCCGCGTGTGGGTGGGTGGGTGTGCACACCAGGGAGACGGAGCGGCAGGGTTTGCT
>NW_010410359.1:6469-6762 GCF_000710305.1 Buceros rhinoceros silvestris | reverse complement strand
GGGTGTGCACACCAGGGAGACGGAGCTGCAGCTTCAGCTACACTAAGCAATTAAACTTCGGTAGCTCAGGGATGAGCAGGAGGCCGTGATTTTCTTTTCCTTTGCAGTAATTGCCTCTGCAATCAGCTTTGATCACCCGAGAGCAGAGGAGATGAGTGCTGCAAGTTGACATCAGTGGTTTTAATATATCCATTTACATATCCAGGAGCAGTGCAGCATGCAGCTTTCCATAGCGCCTCTGACCTGAAACCATCGCCGCTCCATAGCCACCTCATTTAATTTAATACTCCACC
>NW_010410359.1:5979-6322 GCF_000710305.1 Buceros rhinoceros silvestris | reverse complement strand
TTACTCCTGCCCCCCCAGTGCGGAAGCCACAGGATGGGGATGGGAGGGGGGATAATCAAGCCCTCACTCTCTCGCTCTCCGTGAATGTCTGTAGAAATGACATGAAAGTAATTGCTTTTGAAAAGCAAAGCAGAAATGGCACAATTGATTCCACTTAAATGAGAGAAGAAGGGGTGGGGGTGGGGGATGTTCACCCTAAACATGCCACCTTCCTCCCTGCTGCAAGCAAATCGCCTCGTGGGGCTGCCTGGGGACAGGGGGAAGGAGGGCTCGTCTCCGAATGGCACGCAGGGGATGGCGACAAGCACATGCGGGCAGCGCGGCTGCGGGCAGGATACATCCT
>NW_010410359.1:5488-5724 GCF_000710305.1 Buceros rhinoceros silvestris | reverse complement strand
GGGAGCCTCCCTGCCCTGCAGAGCCTACCGTGCCTCCAAAACCCGCTCACCTGCCTGGCAGCTGGGGGAAGGGGGCGTCTCTCCCCCCTGCTGAGGAGACAGCGGCTCCTCTGCACCTCACCCACCTCAGGTCGTCCCTGTGCTAAAGCTTTGTCAGCCCAACACTTGGGAAGGTTTCCAGCTGGAGCCGGTGGTGGGTGCCCTCCGGGCCGCCAAGAGCCCTGGGCCGCCTCCGT
>NW_010410359.1:4818-5196 GCF_000710305.1 Buceros rhinoceros silvestris | reverse complement strand
GGGAAGGGAAGGGAAGGGAAGGGAAGGGTGTTCTGCGCCCATCAGCCCTCGGTGCTGTGGTGCAGCTGGCCTGGGCAAGTGGCCGGCCATCTCGGGGTTTGCTGGGTCCTTGGGCAGCGCTGTCAGGTGGCAGCAGACCTGGGGCCATCTGTGCAGACATAAGTCTTTGTATGGATTTTAAATGTGTGGCTGCTCCTAGCCCTCCAGAGCGCTCCCTGGATGCTTCACTACTCTTTGTTCTTCATCTCCCTGCATGGCAGCCAGCTGATCTGTGCCCCAGACTCCAGCACAGCCCATGTCTGGCTTTGCCATTTTCCAGCTGCCAGGAAATTCCTGGCTGTTCATTGCGCCTCCTTGTGTGACCAGAGGTGGTCAAGG
>NW_010410359.1:4285-4679 GCF_000710305.1 Buceros rhinoceros silvestris | reverse complement strand
AGTGCTGCTGTGGCACTGTCGTGTCTGGAGCTGTGAGAGGAGGTGGCTGCTCAGTTCCGGAGCTCTGGCCCGAGGGTCACAGGCAGCGCTGTGCAGCTCGTCAGACCCACAGCCCCATGCAGCAGGGCAGGAGACGTGTGTGTGCTGGGATGAATGCGGTGGCGCTGGAGAAGTCCTCTATGCCCCTGTGCTGGTTCTGCTCTCTGGCAGATACAGGAAGAACCCACCACACGGGAGCCTCCGGGATTCGTCCTGGCTTGGGAAGACGCAGACACGATTGTCCCGAGGCAAAGCTGAGGATCGGCAATCATCTGAGCTACCATCTCTCATCCTGGGTTCAGCCCACGCTCACATGCCGTGGAAGCCGGCTGTCGTTGCCGGCAGCGCGAGCACG
>NW_010410359.1:3609-3914 GCF_000710305.1 Buceros rhinoceros silvestris | reverse complement strand
GGACCCGGCTGGGAGCAGTGCCGGCTGCCGTGCTAATGACAGTGTCCAGTACAGCTTTAATGTAGACATTAACGTCATTTCATGCTAATTGCATGCAAATTGATTATTAATGTATTTATTGAATGTTGACAGCTGGGTGACAGTCTTCAGTAAATATGTTTTACTAATCAGTTAGCATTTAATTAATATCGAAATCCTCGCCAGGTTTGGTAAGACAGTTAGTGAACATTAATTAGGCTCCTCGGTTGCTCCATGTGCTGCAGGACGTCCACGGAGCTGCTGACAGGGCTCAGCCGTGCTCGGCA
>NW_010410359.1:3087-3374 GCF_000710305.1 Buceros rhinoceros silvestris | reverse complement strand
GCAGGGGAGAGGTCTCTGGGACAGCCCCGCTCACACAGCACTGTGCTGCCCCAGGGTAGCCGAGCTGTGGGCCAGAGCGAAGCTGGCGGTGGCCAGGCAGGTCCTGCTGTCGTGGGAGAGCTGAGGCTGTGCCTGCTCGGCACAGCACCACGGGACCTGCAGCACTGGCCAGGCCAGGCGTGAGAGCTGGGGACGTGCCTCCCGCCCTCCCTTCAGCAGTTGACCCATTGGGTCCGCCCAGAGCAGGGAGCCACGACTGCCCCACGGCAGGTCTGCCCGCGCTTGCG
>NW_010410359.1:1672-2190 GCF_000710305.1 Buceros rhinoceros silvestris | reverse complement strand
CCGGGAGGGCGCCGGCACCCCAAGGTTCCATCGGGGGGGCACCGGGTCAGTGGCCAGGGAGCCGCTGTGCCGCAGGGCTGCTGCGGCACGTTAGCTCTGGGAGATCGATACTGGAGTCTTGTCATGCTAATTGCTTGTGGGTTGACAGTTACGATCCTCGCCTGCTCCCGCCCTGTGTAAACTCTTCACGCTGGGATGCCAAGAAGTGCCAGCGCTGAGCCCTCCCAGCCCGCTCCTGTCTGGGCAGGACACGCGGGGCAGGTGACCAAGCTGCAGGTGCCGGAGCCCCCTCGCCTTCGGGGGAAATACCTGGAGGGACCCTGGGTGCAGGGTGGAGGAGCACAGAGCCCCCGCAGCAGCTGCAGCAGCAGCTAGGTATTTCGTTAGGAGTTAGAATAACTTTGGTTTGGCTCAGTCGCCCGCTGCTCCCCGCACTCGGCCCGTCTGACCGCCCTCTGTGAGCAGAGGAGGCAGGCACCCGCCGTCCCCCAATTGACATATTGCTTCCGCTGCGGCCG
>NW_010410359.1:1076-1575 GCF_000710305.1 Buceros rhinoceros silvestris | reverse complement strand
CGTCGACCCGCCCTCTGTGAGCAGAGGAGGCAGCCCCCCGCCGTCCCCAACTGGACATATTGCTGCTGCTGCGGACGCGCGTGTCAGATCACACCTACCATATTGGCTTCCTGTCCCCAGAACATCAGGTTTTTGCAGCTAATGTGTGCGGGGGGTGTCTCCTCCCAACAATCCCCACCCCCAGCAGCACCGGGCCTGTGCTGTTCAGGGTTTTGTTAAGCCGTTTAGTATTAATTGATTTTTTTTTCCATTTTTTCTTTCTTTCCCTGGGCGGGTCAATAGCTGGATGCTCAAGAGCAGAGGATCTATCAACTGCAGACCAAGCAGAGGGAGAGGCAGGCAGAACTGGAGCAGAAATGCAGCCGGCCCCAGCAGCTCAGCCAGGACCCGGAGGCCAGCCGCCAGCCGTGGGAGGAAGCTCAGGAGCAGGTAGGAGAAGGTGCCAGTCCGCTCCCACTGGGCAGACCAGGCCGGGGAGGGAACGGCCATTAAAGCGCTC
>NW_010410359.1:384-1019 GCF_000710305.1 Buceros rhinoceros silvestris | reverse complement strand
GTCCAGTCCGCGCCCCCTGGGCAGCCCAGGCCGGGGAGGGAACGGCATTTAACGCGTTCCCAGCAACAGTGACAATTGATGGTTCTCCTTTACATGGCAGCGCAGGGAAGGGCTCAAGACGCGAAAGTGGAGTCTGTCAACTCCCAGCGAGGAGGGGAACATCCAGGGGACTGGGGAGATGGCCACGGTTCTGCTGGCTGCGAACAGGGGCTGGGATGGCGCTTGACCGGAGGGTGTGCCTCGGTAATGCTCGGGTGTCCTGGACGTTGCTCCTGCTGGTGGTCCCCTCGGAGAGAAGGGAACAGGGTGGTGGGCAGAGGCAATGCCTGCAGGACAGCGCTGTCCTGGCTGGTGGGAACAGTGACGTGTCGTGAGCCAGGAGACGAGGCTTGTTCCGCGCTGTTCAGCTGTGCTGCTGCAGAGGAAATCCTCCCAGGACGTGCAGACGGTTGGGGTGGGAGCTCCCTCACCGCCCCGCAGACTGGACTGGAGGCCTGTGGAGCAGCACTTGTGCCAGTCTGCTCTGTGCTGGCTCCGCTCACCCCTGCCCTGGGAGGAGCACGGCTCCTCTTTCGCTCCCTGTGTCTCGGAAGCTGCCAGAGTCAGACCCTTTGCTCGGACAGTGACTGGCTCCT
>NW_010410359.1:0-218 GCF_000710305.1 Buceros rhinoceros silvestris | reverse complement strand
TGTCGTCCCCACGTCTGCTGGGCCCCTGTGGCCGCGGGTGGGTTTTGAGCACGAGCTGCCATTCGGTCCGTACGGCAAACAGAGGTGGAGGAGCTGGTCCTGAGGATCCGTGCAGCTGCTGCTGCTGCACGCTGCAGGAACGTGCCTTAACCCCACCCGTCCTCCGCGGTGCCACTTCTGATCTCCTTCAGCACCCCATAAGTCAGAAACATTATGTC
>NW_010410358.1:6358-6668 GCF_000710305.1 Buceros rhinoceros silvestris | reverse complement strand
CTGCGGCAGGAGCCCCCGCCCCGATGGCTCTCCAGGTGATTCGGGGCATTATCCAGAACCACCCCCAGCCCCCTCCCCACACCCTGCCCAAGCTCTGCGGGTGCCTGGGCTGAGCAGACTGAGCTCCCCAGGGGGCCATCCCTCCCTGCCCCAGCAAAGCGTTCCAGCTGCACCCACCAACCCGAGCATAGCCCATCTCCCCCTGCACCCCCTAGAGCCCGGCCCCTCACCCAGCGAGCCCAGCTCTGCCCCACGGTTACCTCCAGGGCATGGAATATGGCTCGGCGGTAGGAGACCAGCTTGTTAAAGG
>NW_010410358.1:5868-6233 GCF_000710305.1 Buceros rhinoceros silvestris | reverse complement strand
GCGGCTGTAGGAGACCAGCTTGTTAAAGGTGGACGAATTGAAATGCTGCCTAAAAGCCATCAGTCCCACCAGCTTGTCTGCAGACACCTGGGAGGGAGTGACAAAAGTTGACCAGCGGGTTGGGGCCTCGGTGGCCCCGCCAAGCACCGACCGCCCTGTGCCACAGACCCGGGGCTCTGTCTGGACTGTGCAGCTGAGTGAGGGAGCCCAGCACCAGCTCAGCAGAGGGGGACGAGCAGCAGAGGGAGAAAGGCAGAAGCGGTGGCGATGCCCTAAGGATGAGGACGGGTGTTTTGCACCCTCTGCTGGCACCCAGCGGGCACGGTGCTTCCCTCCCTCCTGCCTGCAGCCCGGGTGAGATGGGG
>NW_010410358.1:5283-5646 GCF_000710305.1 Buceros rhinoceros silvestris | reverse complement strand
AATCCCCCACGAAGGGGCCAGGCAGGCATCCCTGCTGCTGGCTCCCATCACCACCTGGCCCCCAGAGCATGCCGAGCCCGGCTGTGCTGAACACCGGGGTCCTAGCCCGGGGAGGCTGCAGCTGGGCACACACACCCACCCTGGACAGCCCCAGGAATGGGACAAATGGCAGAAATGTGCGGGGGTGGGGGGATTTCAGCTTGGGCAAAGGCAGGTGCAGGCAGCAGTCTTACCTCGGAGAACTTCCCGTCCCCAAACCACTGCACCCAGCGCATGCCCGAGACAGCCTGGCGCTTGGCCGTGGCTCTGTAGGACACGACGATCGCAGGCCACCAAGAGAAACCTTTGATCTTGCCCCAGACG
>NW_010410358.1:4047-5024 GCF_000710305.1 Buceros rhinoceros silvestris | reverse complement strand
CCAGCACCCATGTGGGGGAAAGGCCGAGGAGCACCCCGAAGCGCTGCTCTGCCCCACGGACTGCGCCATGACCTACGAGAGCTGCAGCCCCCTCTCCAACAAACAGCAGAACAGCCCCAGCAGCGCTGGCTCCCGGCCCTGCACCACCGCCAGCCCCACGCCGAGCCCAGTGCCTGGCACACACGGCACGGAGCGTGCTGCATCCTGCACAGCCCTCCTGGCACCGGCACCCCGTGCGTGCCCTCTCCTGCCTGCCCTCTCCTGCCTGCCCTCCCGGGCTCTCGGCAAGCACCGGGAAGCCTTTTCCTGCCCTCACACAAACCAGCAGCTGGGAAGCTGCGGCTGTCAGCAGCCCCAGCGTGGGCAGGCGGCAGCTCCAGGGAGTGCAGGGACATCGCGGGTGCTATGTGTCCCTTGCACCGCGGCTGCTCCCTGGGCTCCCCGAGCAGACGAGGTTGCTCCCTGGCACAAGCTTCACAGGGCTCCCAGCTCAGTTCATCTGGCTGCGCCCCGGGGAGAGGGCACCCCCCTCCTCCGCTTCCCACGGGGGAGAGCCGCAAACGGGGGAGAAGAGGTGGGAATTTGGGTGTGACTAGAGCAAGGGCTTCCTATGTTGGTGTAACTAGATCAAGGGCTTCCACAGGCAGCCGGATGGGGACGATGCCAGCATGGTGCTGTGCCCCGGGAGGCACCTTGGCAGCAGCAGTCACCTCTGCCTGCAGAGCCCTCCTTCCCAGCTTTCTTCTCCAATTAGGCACCTAATTATGCCGCAAGCTGCAATTGCCCAATTCCTGCAAGTCCAGAGCCCTGCCCTGACGCCCGCAGGCACTGAATCACCCTCTGCAGCTCCAGCAGCTTCGCCTCTCTCCAGCATCCCCGACAGAAACCTCTGCTGCACATGCAACTGCCTGTCTTGGCAGGGCAGGGCACGGCACGGCACCGCACGGCTCGGGCCGGCTGCACGCCCCGGGGGTGCC
>NW_010410358.1:1124-3860 GCF_000710305.1 Buceros rhinoceros silvestris | reverse complement strand
CCTCTCGTGTAGCACAGCGACAGCTGGCGGGGCTGGTCCCTGCTCAGCACCCTCTGCACAGCAGCAAGGGGACCGAAGCAGCAGCCTCCCCGCTGGCCAGCCCAGCACCCCCACACCCCGGACACGCAGGGAAGAGGAGGCAGGAGGAGCAGCAGTGACATTTCCAGAGGGTCCCCTTGCCTGCAGGCTTGGGACAAGGTTCACCCTCCCCTCGCGCTGTCCCGGGTGCAGGGTCTCAGGGCAGGGGCAGAGTCTGGCCCCTCAGTACCTGGTACTCCAGCGCCATCCCCGCATCTCTGCCGTCCGACTCCTCGGCCCCCAGCTCGGTGGAGCCGTTCTGCCCCTCCTGGGAGCTGGTGCCGGAGAGCGTGCTGCTGCTCCGGGACGAGTCCCGGGAGTCCTCCTCCGTCAGGTCGATGGTGGTCACCGGGATGGAGGTGGCTGAGCGCCGCTTGGAGCCCTGCACAGCGGAGGGAGCGGAGCATGAGTACGGCAGGAAGGGGGAAGAGGGACGGGGGGAACAGAGACCTACCTCAGGTCACCCCCAGCCCCTCAGCCAGGGATCGGAGAGGAGGAACAGGGAGCGAGGGCATCGCCACAGCTGGGAGTGGAGCTGAGTGCCCAGTACTGGGTTGCTGGAGGGAGAACTGCTCCACTTTTAGTGACAAGGCACATGGAAAACGGTGCACCACAGCCTTTTCTCTACCCAGCTCACCCCAGGGTGTTCAAAGCACCCAGTTCATAGCAGGGGCAAGCAACAGCAGGCACACCCCACATTTCACAGGGGAAACCAAGGCATGGAGAGACTGAAACAAGCCTGAAGCCTCTTGGCCACAGCACAGCAGAAGTGCAGGTCTCCAGGGCCCCTGGGAAGCCCCAGCCCCACACAGACCCTCACCCGCAGGGGAGTTGGCAGGTCCCGGAGAGTCTCCACACTGTTCATTTCCTTGATCTTCATCTCGTGCCGGGCCTGTCCCGCCTGGAAGATGAGGCGGACGGGGGGCTTCTGCCGGAGGCTGCTTTCCCAGCCGGCGCTGCCCCGGAGCCGCACCTGCAACCAGAACCGAGCGGCGCCGTGGCACTGAGCTTCCCCCCGGGGCTAGGCACCAACGACACCGGTGGCACCGGAGCCCTGGTGATGGGGGCATGGGGAAGGCGAGAGGAGCGTGGACGCTGCTCAGGCTGAGCCCCACGGTGTGACCGCACACCTCTCAGCAAACTCTGCTGGGCTGCACCGCCCTGCTCAGGAGCACCCATGGCGGCAGCCCCCCAGCACCCAGCACTGGGGGCAGCTGCTTACATCAGCTTTGAGGACTGTGCCCTCCCCCGTGCCCTCCCTTCCTCGCAGCTACAGCCTTGGAGATGTGGCCGGGAGCAGCGGGACCTGGCAGGGCAGCCATCCCGGGCGCAGCACCCTGCTGACAGGCACGTGGGTGCTCTCACGCAGGCGTGGGCGCACCAGCGGAGGCACCCAGGGCAGCCCTTCCCCTGCGGTTTCAGCAGCCGCAGCTTAGTCTCACCCTGGTGTGTTTCCTGCATCCGGCACAACAGAGTTTCAAAATTAAACAAGGTTTTGCAAGTGAAAAGCTCCCGAACCCGGCATGGTGGGAAAGCAGAATTTTGACCCCAGCTGGATTTATGGTGCTCCTTTTGGAAGCTGCCTCATCGCCGGCAGATCTCCAACCTTGGGGTTTTGTTTCAAAGTCAAAACAATAAAGCTAGAAGTCAAAAATGCTTCCAGACCCTGGAGGTTTGTCAACCCAGTCAACAAAAGGAGGGGAGGCAAAACTGGGATCCGGCTCAAAGCAGCCTGCCCCAGAGGGGGAGACACGAGATGCTTTGGCCCATCACTACAGCCAAGACCTTTTAAAAAAAATATCAGCAGAACAATTAGATTCTGCAGCGTGTCGTGGGCATTGCCGCCTCACGCACCGCATCCTCCTGCTGCTTCTGACGTTGTGTCGATCAGGAATTTAAAAATCAAAACACATCTTCCGCTTGTAAATGAGTATTGCACCTGCCTTTGGACTGTTCCCCAGCACCAAGCACAAGAACCGCCCCGGCAGGGAGCAGGCGAGGGTCCCAGGGACCAGCTGCCCCCAGACAGCCCCCGAAGCCCCCGGAGAGGCCAGGTCTGCGAGCAGCCTTGGTGAGCGCTTACCTCCTGCGTCCCCGTGAGAGCCAGCGGCCAGGACAGCTCCTCCTTGGAGAGGTCTCCCTTGCTCATCCTCTCGCTGTTCTTCGGGGACGGCAGCGCCAGGTCCTCGGCATCTGCACAGGGACGAGGCAGAGCAGCCTCAGGCTCCGCGAGCCAGCCTGGCCGTGCCTCCGCACGCCCCCGCATGTGGCTGCTCCAAGCAGTAAGGCAAGATTTGAGGAGACCAAAACCTCATCTTGAAGAAATGTGGCCAAGAGTGGCAGACAAGTCGGGCTCTCTGAGGCTCCCCATCATGGTATCGGCAGTCCCACAGCACCCACCTGCCCCCAAAACCAGGAGAGACTCGAATAGAAGTGTGGGGACCTCCTTACGTACTGTCTTGTTCCTGAAAGCTCAGGGGCATGAGCAACCCATAACCCCGCTCCTCAGGGCTTCTCAGCAGCTCACTTAAAGCAGGGCCCCGTGAACCCAAGAGGTGGGATTTGGGGACCAGCAGGAGCGGGGATACAGCCCCTTGGGCGAGGGGCTCCCCACCTCCCTCGCTGCTGGGGGATGAAACCAGTGGCGGGGCAAAGCTA
>NW_010410358.1:708-1007 GCF_000710305.1 Buceros rhinoceros silvestris | reverse complement strand
AGGAGCCAGAGTGTTTCACTGCCACTTCTGCCGGCGAGCAGAAACCCAGACCCCTTCCCCGCCACAATGCTGCCGCCCCGACAAGCCCTCGGGACGGTGGCTGGGAGATCCCCAGCACCGTGCAAGCCTGCACATCCCGGGCACTCACCCGGAGCACCGTGCTTCCCGTTTGCCTCCAGAACAAGGGCGGGTGCATCGGCAGTGGGGTCAGTGCAGTCGCCATTGATGAGGATCAGCTCTGCCCTGCAGTCTGCCTCAGCCCGGCCGTGGCTCTGGTCGGTTTTCATGGTGGCCTGTGG
>NW_010410358.1:483-695 GCF_000710305.1 Buceros rhinoceros silvestris | reverse complement strand
AGAGAGTGAAAGGAAAATGTAGCCAGGCGAAAAGCCCTGGGGAAGGCAAAGCGGGCGCAGCGAAAGCTCTTCAAGCCAGCCACAGCTTCTCGCGCCTTTAGCAGAGGAGTCTCACTGCACACCCAGCTGGAGCAGCTCTGGGAGCGAACGGGCACCTGGACAAAACATCCCCACGGATGTGGTGGCCCTGAAGATCTACCAGATCCAGTGAA
>NW_010410358.1:0-352 GCF_000710305.1 Buceros rhinoceros silvestris | reverse complement strand
AGCCAGTGAACAGAGGCCCCAGACCCAACCCACTCATCGCTGGGGGAGCTCCGAGGCTGCTCTCCAGGGCGGCGCTGGCCCAGTCCCACCACCCACAGAGCAGAGCGCTCGGGGACTCAGAGCTGGCTCTGCCAGAGCGGTCACAGGTGCAGCTTGAGACCCCGTCCGGGGGATGGTGCTCTGGCTGCCCAGCACCCCCAGCAGCCAGTGGGCTGTTGCAGCAGACAGGTCACCATGGGGGACAAAGTCCTGGCGCCTGCAGCGAGTTCAACTCCCCCAAAGAGAGAAAACACCTCCTGCCCCCCAGCCTTGGCTCCCCCGCCCCAGGGGGAAGGGGCAGGGCAGGGGGCTG
>NW_010410357.1:2173-2424 GCF_000710305.1 Buceros rhinoceros silvestris | reverse complement strand
GCCTGGCACCGGTTAATAATTAAAACAAAAGCGTCGCGGGACGAGAAACCCAAGCTCTGAGCCGGCCCCGAGGGTCACAGCGAAGGGCAGAGCGGGGCGCTGCCACCCCGGCAGCTCCCTTTCTGCTTAATTGAGTGGCCATCAAGGGAGGTATTAATTACCAGCCCCGATCCCATGCGACCCAGAACCGCTCCTGCCCCGCGTCCCCTCCAGCCTTCCCCAGCCAGCACCACGCTGCTCCCAACTGCCCG
>NW_010410357.1:1637-1936 GCF_000710305.1 Buceros rhinoceros silvestris | reverse complement strand
CCAAGCCCAGAAGTGGGGGAGGCTTTGGGAGTCCCGGCGTGGTGGGGGATCGCTAAGGAAACCAACACCCACCCCCACCCCAAGAGGTCTGTGGGGACATGTCCAGCCCCCAGAGAGGACCACGGAGCGGTATCGACCCGCTGCGGCACAGCCAGAGGGACCCTGCCAGCACGCGTCCCTCTGCCCTTCACGCTGCCTGTCCAGGCGGAGCCACAGCCAAGAGGCTGAGGGCAACGCTTAATAGGTTACGGTGAGGCAATTAATTATGCAAATTCCAGCAGGCTGCCAGAGCCCAGCGA
>NW_010410357.1:949-1404 GCF_000710305.1 Buceros rhinoceros silvestris | reverse complement strand
GCTGCCCTGGCCCCCGGCGGGCCCGGCCCAGCACCCACAGCACCCTGCGAGCCTGACACAGCTTCCCAGCACAGCATCCACAGCACCCCACAAGCCCAGCACCCTGGCATAGAACACACCCCACTCCATGAACCTGGCACAGAAGGCAGCACCCCTTGAGCCCTGCGCGGCATCCACAGCACCCCCTGAGCCCAGCACGGCACCCGCAGCACCCCCTGAGCCCAGCACGGCACCTGCTGTGCAGAGCAACAGGCAGGCGAGGGAAAAACCTCCGAGACACGGGGTGAGAAAAGCCAGCATAAAGCATTTTTATTGCAATAATAAAACCTGAAACTTGCATGTGGTGGAAGAAGGAAGCAGAAAAAGAAGTCTGTGGCAAGTGCTCCTATGATACCACTGCACAGGCTACGGAGGAGAGAAATATCAGAGGTGGGAGATGCATATCTCAAAAGTGG
>NW_010410357.1:461-923 GCF_000710305.1 Buceros rhinoceros silvestris | reverse complement strand
ACCTCGATGCGTTGGTGAAGGAAGTGAACGGCGGCGGCTTCTCTTACCAAATCACTAGGCAGGGGAGGGCAGGGCGGAGGGAGGGGGCTGCAGGGGGAGCTTTGCGTCCTATGAGACCAGGCAAGCAGCGATGACCAGCATCAGGTGTCAGGAGAGAACGGTCAGGTGTGCTCAGACCGGGGACAACCGGGAGCTGGTGGCTCCTTCCCAGGGGGGAGAGAGGGGACAGGGGGTTTCCTTTGGGCTGCCCCACCCCCCCGCAGACAGCACCTTCCGCTTGTCTGCTGGTTTCCTTTTGTTTCTTTAAAGAGAGCTCAGTGAAAGCTCTGCAATTTTCAGGGCGTGGTGGAGCTCCGATGGAAACCCACCTCCATCCGTCTGGGGGGGCAGGTCCACCGTGAGGCGGCAGAGTGAAGCAGGGGAAGAGCAGCACCCCCCTCCCGGGAGCAAACCCTCTGCGGG
>NW_010410357.1:0-290 GCF_000710305.1 Buceros rhinoceros silvestris | reverse complement strand
CAGCTCCCTCGCTGCCCCGGTCGCAGGCAGGGTCCTACACACGATCCTAGCGCTACTTTGCTCTCTGCATCCCTTCGGCCTCGACGGCCTCACTCTGCTATGGCTTTTGCAGCAGCAGCAGCAAATTCTGGTTTAAAAACACCAAAAAACGAGTAACTAACAGGTTTCCTTTTGTTCAGACGACTCCTAGCTAAGGTCAGCCCATCGGCGTGCTACCGGGTAAAACGCACTCTACACCTGGAACAAAAATAAGATTAAGAACTTGACCCAAAAGAGAGTCGAGGTTTACG
>NW_010410356.1:1108-1683 GCF_000710305.1 Buceros rhinoceros silvestris | reverse complement strand
GGGGCACGCGCAGCCGGGCGCCTCCGCCTCGGGCACGGGGGACGTGAGCTGCGGCGTGAACACGTCGTTGTGCTGGGACTGCTGATGGGGAACATCTGGCGCTGCTGTCCCAAGGGCCATGAGCCTTCAGGAAACCTGAAAAACACCAGAAAATCAACACGCTCGTCCAAAAATTCCAGGTGGGGGAAAAAAAGACGTGTCCAGAGGAACCAGACAAGCTTCGCTCCCGGCAGCATCACAGAGGTTTCCCGGGCAACCGCATGGTGCTGCATCTCCTTCCTCCCACGGTCACCGCCACCAGAGCCGTCACATTACCATGGCAGCCCCGAAGGAACACGGCCTCTTCCCTCCCAGTCCCCACTATATCCCCGGGTAAGTTCTGAAGTTCGTCCAAAACTTCATTTCCAATGCAAATCGCTCCGGTTGGGATCACGTAGTGTTTATGATTCATGGTATTTGGGTTTTTTTAAGACACCATTAAATATCCCGCGTAACCGTGCTCTGGAGGAGACAGGGCTGCAGGGTACGAAGCATCACCTGGAAACAGGGTGTAATTACAGGCCACAGCGCAGCGA
>NW_010410356.1:721-944 GCF_000710305.1 Buceros rhinoceros silvestris | reverse complement strand
CTTTTTCCCCCTCTTTTTTCATTTAAGCTGCTAAATGTTACCAGGGCTGCTGTGCAGGGTTTGGCATCCAAACTGTCCTGACTTGTGCATCAAGGGTGCTTGAAGACGCCCTTTGGGGGAACGTTCGCACACACGTGATGTGCTCTTGTCACGCTGGCTGTGCGCAGCCCTGCTGCCGGAGCCGAGCGCTTGGCAGAGGTCGGTGACTGGATGCTGGTCAGCT
>NW_010410356.1:0-547 GCF_000710305.1 Buceros rhinoceros silvestris | reverse complement strand
CCCCCCCCCAAAACAATGTTCTCCTCTAAAGGCTTGGAAAGAAGGAACCAAGCTGTCACGGGTAAGAGGTGATGAGTTACAGGTTAAGAGGAAAGGCCCTAATGGCAGATGTAAATGTCTTTGCAGTGAGGTAGGGCAGTGGTGCCTGGGGTCCCCTGGTGACCCGAGCTGGGGGACGTGGCCTGTGCAAACATGGCTGGGAAGGGTGGAGGCCACCGAGGGAAGACAAGCTGCTGTTGGTACAAAATCCCTTGGACTAGTCCAGCCTGGGGGTAACCCCGAGGGGCACCAGGACAACCTCCGGGGGCAGGGGGGCTGGTGGCAGGGCAGGCTGCAGACCTGGGCGCAGGGAGATCAGCCGCGTCCTGCGCGGCTGCAGCCTCAGCGCGGAGCTGGGCAGGAGGCAGGGCCCAGGCTGCAGGTCAGGGTGGAGCGCGCTTCCTCCCGTAACACGCTCCTGACCACCAGATCGGTCCCTCCCACGACAGCAACGCGCAGCGTTTCTCCGCGGCTGGTCTCTGTCTCCCCATCTCACATGCGGCGCTGG
>NW_010410355.1:5437-6392 GCF_000710305.1 Buceros rhinoceros silvestris | reverse complement strand
TCTCCCCCACGGGTCTGCACCCCGTGGTGAACGTGAGCCCCCTACCCTCGGCCTTCAACGTGACCTCGCCAATCATCCAGCACCCAGGGGTGCCCTACCCCCCCATCCACTACGCACAGATCCCCCCCACGTCCCTGCAGCTCATCGGCTCACATTACACAGTGCCCTACGCTGTCCCTCCTGGCTTCCTGCCTAGTCCTCTTCTGTCTCCTTCCACCAACCTCACCGCCTCTCACGTCCCCCATTTTGTGCCATATGCCTCTCTCTTCACGGAAGAAGCCGCTCCTTCCCCCCAGACTACCTCTCCTACCCATACCTTCAACAAAACCGCTCCTGCAGCCTCTCCTTCTGCCCAGCTGCAGCACCATGCTGGGACGCAGCCGTTAGACATTGCGCCAGGCAGAATTCCTGTTTATTACCAGATGTCCCACCTCCCAGCAGGGCATTCAGCGTACGAAACACCTACAGCGGGCGGAAGCCCAGAGTGTCCTCAGCAAGACAGTCAGCTGAGTTCAGAGGGAGCTGCTGCCAATGGTGGACAGAGACATCCGGAGCATCACGTGGTGAGGAGGCCCAGCGAGGCTGCAGACGCTGCCAGCAGTAAAGCTGAAGACTGTCTGCCAGGGGCTGCAGCGGGATGTGTGGTCGATGGACAGTTCCTTTCAGGTTACCAGATGCTGGGAACAGAGGTCTCTGTGCCAGCTCACAGAAGCACCCCAGACACTGACCTGGAGGTTCAGAGGGTGGTGGGGGTGTTGGCATCTCAGGATTATCACGTTCTGGCAGCCCAGAGGAAGGATGACCCGAGCCCTTTAAACCTTTGCCATCATCTCCCTGATCAGCAGGGGGAGTCAAAGGATGCGCCGAGGAGCACGGTGGAACGTGCTGCTGCCGAGAAGAGCCAGTCCAGGAGTCCGTACGTAACGGCCCCTGAAGAGCCGGTTAGACAAAGACA
>NW_010410355.1:0-5263 GCF_000710305.1 Buceros rhinoceros silvestris | reverse complement strand
ATAGCCAATGGCAAGCCAGTCCTGGTTCCCGCTGGATCTGAGCCCGTCAGGTCTTCCGCTCCAGAACCGCTGGTGAGGCAGAGCCCGGATGCGCAGGCTCGAGGGAGCGTGCTTGAGAAGGACCTGGCCCAGCCGCCGCCGCCCAGCTCCTCCCGCCTGCCCTCTCACTTCATGAAAGGAGCTACGGGTGGAGGACCTGCAGACCCAAGACTTTTTGCGCAGGGCGGAGGTGAGCGGGGGCCTGAAGATCGACTCCAGCACCGTGGTGGATATTCAGGAAAGCCAGTGGCCTGGGCTTGTCACGCTGCATTTTGTGGTTGGGGAGCAACAAAGTAAAGTGAGCATTGATGTGCCTCCAGAGCATCCCTTCTTCGTGTACGGCCAGGGCTGGTCCTCCTGTAGCCCCGGGCGGACCGCTCAGCTCTTCGCTTTGCCCTGCCACAGGCTGCAGGTGGGCGATGTCTGCATATCAATCAGTTTACAGAGCATGAACGGCAACTCTCCTTCTCAGGCTAACTGCCCTCTCGCAGATCAGTTGGTATCTACCAGGGAGAGATCCGAAAGAACAGCTCAGGGGTCCACAGAGCCGTCTGACAGAGCTGCTGAAAGGAAGAGCCACACAGATAGGGACAGCGCAGCCCAGAGCTCTCCCGCAGAACCCGCTCAGCCCGAGACTGGTAGTCAGCACAGCTGGGCAGCCCCAGGCTTCCAAAGATACAGCACGCAGGCAGAGGAGCCTCGGCCCTCTCTGCTCCGTCCCTCTTTCATTCCCCAGGAGGTCAAGCTGTCTATCGAAGGGCGCTCGAATGCAGGGAAATGATCCCTTTGAGCTGTGAGCTAGGGCATCCCCTGCGGGTGAGCCTCGCCGTCGGGTGGAGCATTGCACAGACGTCGCGACAGGTTCACCAGCGAGGCTGCTTTCTGCCCTGCAGGACTGGGTTCGTTCCAGTTCGCTGGCTGACCAGTCCCTCCTGGGGAATCCGGAGGGCTCCAGTGCCTCAGGGAGCAGCTGGGGTAGAGAACTGGGATGTGCTCGTGAGCTCGCGATGGGAGCGTTCCAGAGCGGGGAGGCTGGGGCTTTCTCGCACCTGTCTGAGCGGCCTGTTCCCTGCAGGGCAGGGTCCAAATGTTCGGGATGGGTGGCGAGACGAGGAGGGCAGACGCGGCTTAAGGTAGCAGATAAAATTGCTGAAGATTTTATTCCTCCGTTCTCATGATGGGGAGAGATGGGTCCCCACTGGAGGTTAGGGGGCTCTACTCCCAATATCCCTTTTCTTCACACATGCACTTTAAAAGGACCGTTCACCGGTGGAGCTCTTGAGGGCAGGACGGAGATGCTTCTCCGGTGGTTCTGTTTAATGTCTCTTCCACTGAATCCAACTGCTCTTTCTCCTTGAAAAGAATGTACAGATTTGAGTGAATCGCAGGAATTCGAGAGGAAGGACCAAAAGGATGGGTTTGGTGGGTGAATAGGGAACTTGAGCACTTGGGATGGGACACGAGTTGGGGCGGGAGACGTCAGTTTCCTGCTATAAAATGCATTTCATTATTTGCCACTAAATCAAATCTTTCTTCCTATGTTAACACCTTACAAAAATCTCTCGGGCCTGTAGCTTTGGCAGAGGCTCAGCCTGTGGGTGGGTGAATGGGGTTGGGCCTTTTTGTTTGGTTGGATTTGGGTTTTTTTTTTTCAAGCTGGGGTAAAATATATTCAGCATTCTCTAGGAAAGGATGAAAACACATCCTTTTTCTTTGAGAAGACCAAGACTATTTTGTAATTGAATCAGGAGAAGGCTTTCCAGGTGGCTAATTCTCCCCTGCAGGCAGTTTTCTGAATAAGCTCTAGACAGAGGCGAGCGCTTTGGCATGAGCAGGCAAGGTACAAAGTTTCTGCTGAGAACAGTTCTGTGATTAATGTAGGAACTCCAAAAGTACCGCAGCATCACAGGGCATTTTGGGGTGGTCCGTGTTACTTTTTCTGGCGCTTCTCTTTGGAGCTTCTCTGTGGATCACCACGGTAAAATCAAGTGTAGTCTTCTTCACGGTGACATTTAACACAAATGAATATTCATACCTCGTTGCGGTAATAACACTCCGTTCAAGTGAAGGCTCCTGTAGTTACACTAACTTGCCCTCTCTGGTGGTGTGTGAGGACACCGGCTCTAACTGCTTCGCTAGAATAAAACACAGTCACTGTTACATTGAGGATAAAAGTCTCCACTGACTGAACTGGGGTCAAGTGTTCCTTCTGTTGCGGTGCCCATCCCTGTGCTAGGACCAGGCTTTTGAGAGGTTTCTTTACAGCGTGCAGGTCCCTGCAGAGTCCCAGTTGCTGCTCCTGATGTTCCGCATGCCGTTTCCGTCTCCCTTTTCTCACCTTCCTGAAGTTTCTGTCAAGCACGCCTGACTGCTGGGGCACTGCTGCTTTCCCTGACAGGCCTGTGCGACAGCACCTCTCCTCGGCGTCTCCGTCCGTCCGTCAGCTTGCAGTGGTGGTGTCTCGGGGCGGTTCCACCTGCTCTCCGGGATCGTGTCCTGTACTCGGTTGGCTTCAGCTGACTGTATTGCGGAGGGGTCTCTGCCTGGGTATGAGGTGGATCAGAGAGTCGCCAGCATGTCCCTTCCACCCAGGCCATCAGTCCTGTTGTCCTAGCATGCTGCTAGCCATTTTTGTTGCCTTTGAAATGCTTGCGCCGGGACGGTTTCTCTTCAGGCCTTAGGGGAGGTATGTGCTGCTCCTGCCTTCAGGGCTTGTGCCTCGCGGGGGTTTCTCCCGAATAAGGATGCTGCCTGTATCACATGCAGCTTCCCCCGGATGACTCACTGCTTCCCATCTTGTCAGCCGTATTTGAAACGTATGGAGTTGTGGCGGTGCCGTCACGCGAAGATTCTGCCTCCCTGGACGCAGCAGCTGGGGGAGCAGATGCTGTTTCCATGGCACCATGTGTCAGTGAAACACACGTTGGGGCACGGGTGCCAGCCTCATCACCTCTGCGCTTCACAGTGCTGTTGGTTGGACTCTCTCTCCTACGCAAAGACCTCGATTAGCATTGGTCAGTGCTCCCTGCTCAGGGTACCTGGGGTGTCTGTGGGCAGAGGCTGAGGAGCCCACGCGCTCTGGCCTGTTCTTTGCATGGTGTATGCAGAGGAAGTCAGAGCTGCGGCAGGCAGCTAAGAAAGGGATTTTGCATATGTGTGGCGTGTGAATGTGAGGGCTGGTTGCACTGCAGAGGAATGTCGGAGCACCCACGCCTGCAGAGCCCCTTATGCACCTCTTGGAACACAGAGGTCTCTGCCTCTGAGAGGGTTTGGAGAGCCTGCCTGGTCTCGTATGCATAGCTGTTAACTCCTGCTCCCCGACCTCAGCCACGCCAGCAGTGCTCTGCAGGGGCAGGCACTGATGTGTGAGGCCAGATGCTGACAGATGCTTCGTGCTGTAGGCAGCTGCAGGGCTGCGAAGATGCTCACCCAGGTGTCTCCCTGGCCACTGGCCACTGGACCTGGGCTAGCTACGCATCTGCCGAGCATGGCTCTGAGCTCTGTGCAACAGGCCAGGGAGAATTTGACCTTGGTGCTTCTATCCAGACTCCCTGTCAGTCCCACTGTTGTGCGTGTTTCAGCTGCCAGCTCCTCTATGGAAGCAACGCATTGGGGCACATCTCATGGAGAGGAAGAATCGGGGCATCTGGCCGCTTGCCCCACAGGCGGTGGGCAGGAGGGGGCCGCTGGCTGCCCTCTGGCCCAGCCAGCAGAAATCACTGGAATCTGTCCTTGCTGGGTGGGCTGTGGTGCTCGGCACTGATGGAGGCTATGCTGGGCGTTGGGGCTCTCCTGAGACAGGGAGCGTCTGAGACAGGCTCTGCTATAGGCAGAAAGGCTATGAACGACCTCACGCAGGAGGCTTTTATTTCTTAGGTTTACAGGGAGAGGAGGAGATAAAGCCAGGAGGACGTTGCGGAATGAGATGGTTATCTGGGCTTTTCTGCGGGCAGAGGTGTGACAGGCTTCCCAGAGAAATGTACTGTTTTCCTGCTGCTGTTGTGAAGGGGAGGAGAGCTGTGGCCTCTCTGACCCAGAGGAGGAGGCCTCCTGGCCCTGGTCCCGCTCAGGCACTGTGGCAGGAGCCTGCAGGCTGCAGTGACGGGTGTCCGCAGCCATCTGCCCCACCGCACCAAACGCTGCCTGGGCCAGCCGCCCGGCAGAGGCTGGGCCCGCTCCTTGGCTGTGCATGCGCTGGGGCTCCAGGAACTGAGACTTGCTCCAAGCGAGGAGTGCGCATCGCTACCCGACTATGCAGAGGAAGCTCTGTCTGGAAAGCAGGAGCGCCGCAGAGGCCCCTCTGCCTCCCCTTTCCAGCAGCTGCCCACGTATAATGCACTTTTCTCATTAAGCGTCCCGCGCCCCTGTCCCCTGTCCCCCGCCCCAAAGTCACTTTCCCTTTAGAGAACTAACAACCCTCGTTACTCAGAAAATACTGTAAAAGAAACTACAGCAGCTTGACTACCCGAACGCCCGTTCCCGCCCGCAGCAGCACACGTGCCTTTCCCCAGCGTCACTCACAACTGCTTGTGTCTTTCCGGCTGTCCTAGGGCCTGACGCTGTGCAGAAGCTGCTCAGACGGCTGCACCTTCTGGACAGAGTCTGGCCCGGGGGGTGCCCCATGTATGGCTTAAAATGCTGATGGTCAAGGCCCCTCCGTGGTCCTCGCGCCTGTCTGTGGAGGACAGGGCTTGCCCGCCATGTCCTCCAGGCAGCCGTCCCGCACAGGCACCCGCGCACGCTTGAGGCGTTTCCCACTTTCGTGGCACCGTAGCGCCAGGGGAGGGTCTGCCCGCGCGCGGCAGAGGAACAGGCGCGTCGCACAGGGACGCTGGGCTGCCCCGGGGCAAGGAGGTCTTTGTAGATAAGTGCTGATCCCGCGACTATAATCCCAGTTATGTAGTGTCTGCATTAACCTGTAACCGACCGCATTGTATCTAAAGCCTTAGAACTAGTCAGGTGCTCCCCTCCGACCTTCTCCCTGCCCCCTCCTCCTACCTGATCTTAACAAAGCATTAATAATTCTAAGGATAATCTCTATTTTGTTGTGCTTTTTTTGTAACTGTTTTAAATAAATCAATTTGTACTGTATATTTGTACTTTTGGTGAGATCCTTTTTCCTGTTTTACCATTTTAAGTCTGTACTTGGCTACACACAGATTGTATTTTTATTGTTAATGCTCTTATGAATATTGCATTTAACTTGTTGACTCTGTAAACACAG
>NW_010410354.1:29340-33821 GCF_000710305.1 Buceros rhinoceros silvestris | reverse complement strand
GGCTGGGGGACATGGAGCAGGAGCAGGGTGGCCATGTGCAGCCGCCCTGCCTGGCTCTGCAGAAGGGTTAGTGGGGAGCTGTGCAATGCCAACGGGGTGCCAACAGAAGGTCGTTTTCCTGTGGAAGTCCGAGGAGAGCGGCATTAGTAGGGGCAGTGGTCTGTAAATCACTTTGCGTCCCACGCTCTTTGCTTGGTTTCTGTGTAGCAGCAGCCCCAAGGACAGAGCCCGGCAAACACGCACAAAAGCTGAGCTGAGTAGGCAGATGTTGCCAAAGTAGACTGGTGTGAAGAGCGGGCAGGACGTTATGGGAAAGATACTCCTGACCAGAAGAGATCAGCAAAATAAACTGGTCCCAGTCCCCCTGGTGAAGGGAGTCTTGGTTACTGTGACTTAGCGATGGTCCAGGCACAGCAAAAGGTGACAGGAGCTAGAGCAGCTTTAAAGTGCATCCTAAATAGAGAAGAGGCTCGTTACGGATTGCGCGTTAATGAATGTGCACGTATTGTCTCTTCAACTGGGTTGATGAGCCGCAGCAGAGAACCTGCCTTGGGCGTCCTCCAGCCTGCTGCTGCCCGAGGGCGGTGCCGGCTGCCAAGGGCTGCGCTGCTGCCGTTTGCTGCTTTTTAATTGCATCTTTAAAACTTTATCAGCCGCCTTGGAAGGTTTTCTTCCACTAGGCTTCTCTGCTTGCAAAAATTAAGGCAGGGACGATTGCTTTTCCCTCGTAAGCAGCTGAAGCGTTCCTCTGGTTGCCTGTGTTAGATCATTGACAGCAGAAGACAGAAATACTGGGTGTGTTTGTGTTCAATCTTAACAATTTGTTCCTCTATCAAGAGGTGCAGGCGAAATCTATTTTCATGTCCTGATAAGGCCTGATGGGCCGTATTTACCATTCAGTCGTATTATTTGGGATGTTAAAATTAACCCTAAATCAAGCGTTACAGTTTGGGAGATGCAGATGGAAGGTCGCGTGTAAAAATCCCAACATTCCTGGTGCTGGAAATGCTGTTACGGCACCAGGCCGTCCTGTTTCGACCCCGTAGCGATCATGTCAGTGTGATGAGTGGCCATGCAGGTGATGTGTTAATGTGCTTCTCTTTGTGAATTCCTTTGCTTGTTTCATTGAAGCTTATACGCGAGCACTGAAAAGGCACCAAAGGAAATTCTGGGTGCTAGCTCGGGTAGTTTAAAGAATATTTGATCTGTTCTGCTATTTTAAATTTTTGTTCCTCAACAATTTTTCCCAATGTTTTCAGGAACTCTGAAGAAGCCTGGGGTTATCCTGGGATTTGACACCACTTTGCCACCATTCTGCATCAAAGAGCAAAATGGTCCGAGATCAGAGTTCAGGGTTCTTGTTGGCCGTCATGGCATTTGCTCTTCCTTTGGCCCTTCCTTGTTGAAGCTGCCTTACACTTACGTTTTAAAAACAGCTCTGGGATGGAAGGCCTTTGTAAAAGGAAAGCTCATCTCGCAGCGGAGCTGTAGAAATGGCAGTTCATGAGAAGTTAATGAAGACTTGCAAAACAGCTGCTCTCTCCCAAGAGCATTGGTAGAGGTGCCTCAAGGCCGTGCTTCCCATCCCGGTGCTGGAGGGAACCGAAGCTGCGTCCTTCTTGGAGACACCAGTGTTGGCCCCTGTGCTGTGGGTTAGTAGAGACGTGTGGAGTGGAGCACAAGTCGGAAGGCTCTGGCTGCCTTTCCAAAGGGGAATCTCAATTTATCTTGAGAACGGAAGGTGGTAGCAGCTATTCTTGGAAGGCTGAGGGAGGCTGTTGGCCATCAGCATCAGTGAAAAGGGCACCTTCCAGTGATGAGAAATGAGAATGTGAGGAAATAACTGTTATTTAGAAGTATTTTGTTCATGTACGAGATCACTGCAAGCATTAATTGCAGGAAAAATGTAGAGGCTCAGCATTATAAAGATCATTTGCAACAAGGATAGCCCGATGTTCAGGGCTGAGCTGGGGAGATTTTTCTTCAGCATTAATAAAGGACTTTCTGTAAATGCCTCTTGCCCTGATTTAATCCTTCTAAGTAATGTCAGAGCCAAATCCCTATTTTAAGTACAAAACTAATTCCATGTAACTCTGAAGCTGTGGGTGGCAAGTCTGTCGTTAGGTTGGTTCATCAGAACCCAGCGTGAAGATGGGAGCGAAGGCGATAGGTTCATAACTGGGTCTGTGCTGAGGCTTTTACATTCTCTCATGTTCCCTGTTTTTATACTCATGTTTAAGGATTTTTTTTCCTGTGTTTTTTATGCTTGGCCATATATTCTCTGGACAGATACCTAATATCTGTTTACAGCAGCTGCTCATGACAGCATAGGCTAATCCTGCCTTTAGATCAGCGCTGGAGTAACACAAAGGCCAGATGTTGATCACAGATGTCTGGACTGCCGGTTTGGAGGGTGCTCCGTGCGGAGGGTCTCTGCCTGGGTACGACGCTGAGCCCTCTGTAACGATGTCTGTTAGATTGCGGAGAACGTGTAGAGAGAAGGGATTCCACCCAGCAAAACCCTCTTGAATTATGAACGAGTCGACTGGGTGTTCTGGTCTGGTCTTGTATTTTAACCGGGTATGATAGGGTATATTAGGCCTTGAATTTTGTTAGGATTTATTAGGCTTTGAGGCCAATAGTGTGGTTATGGGAGAAATGCAGTGGCCGTAACACCATGTAGTTCAGGTATTTTCATCGTTTTATCCTGTAGGTTAGAGCAGGATGTAAAGCACTTGAGACAGGGGAAAAAACCCTCCATGAAAGCTTCGTTATGGGATGCGCGTGTTCAGAAGAGACGCAGCTGGCAGAGCTGCCTGCAGTGTAACGGGAATTCCAGGGTGCTTTAAGAAACCTCCTGGGGTTCGGTTTGTCTGCCTTACGCAGAGCGCCCGTAGCGGTGTCGAAATGCCGGTGACAGGCAGCTGGAGGAGGGCACTGCAACTCCTTCGGGGATGAGGAACTGTGGGCACTGCTACCCGGAGGGTGTGGGTAAAGCTCTGCAGCGTGTGACTGACTTCACCTTCTTGGGGACCCAGAGAGTCACACACACGCATTTTTGTAAGTGCTTGCACTGAGGCAGATGAAATATGGAAGAAAAATGAGGTGTGATCCACAAGCGAGATGTACACAGATAGAGGTTCCTCCAGGACACATCTGTGACTTCCCTTCCACGCCAGTGACCCGCGTGTACGCTGCGGGAAGGATGATGGAGACAACTAAGAGTATATTTTTGTTATTAAAAAAGATAATCCAGAATTAAACGGTTCACGTGCATTTGCTAAGGCAGAACCTGTGTCCATGCACGCTGCTCCGGAGGGACCGGAGGAGGGAAGGGGGAGAAGGGGAGCCACGCTTCCCTTACACACATATACATCCACGTGTACGTTCTTCTACCACAAACCCGCCGCAGTTTGCCACTTTTTGGGCTGAGGTTGTGGCACCCTACGAGGAGTTACTGGTTGAGTTTTTCTAGTTGTATTTCTGTCCCCTTTGTACTTACCATGGCGATGCTTCCAACGTGTTGGCTGTAGAATCCGGAACACGGAGCCTCTCAAACTGCGTACAGTAATACATACATTAATACGTTTTCTTGCATGTATTTACCTTTGAAATGCCTTTTTTTCTCTTTAGGTTATGAACTCAGTGTTTAAGACTATTCTAGACCTGACATATCCAATAACCTCTATGTTTTCTGGCGCGGCTTTTAACAGCAGCATCAACAACATCTTCAAAGACAAGCAGATAGAGGTAGGTTCATTATTGGCTTCCTGTTATAAATGACGTCCCTGTGTGCTGCTGCAGCAGAAGCACCTTTTTCTATGCTAACAGGAGATCCGGGGCTGTGGGACAGCCAAAAACGTGTTAAAACTGTGGCTGTGAATATGAACATAGGAAGGAGCCTCCTCTGCGTTTTGGTGGGTTCAGAAAACAGATTATCTGCAGCTCCTTCTGTCTGACAAAGGGATCCCGAAGTCCAAGAGCAGAAGTTAAAATTGTGTCGCTGAAGTAGAATTGCTGGGCTGTTTTATCATTATTTTTCTGCAAATCAGGCCTAATAGATCTTAGGGCATCACAGAAGAAGGTCTTGAAGAGGCTAGCAATGTTTTTTATGATTTTATTCTTGAAGCTAGGCTGAGTTTTTCCGAACAGCCCATTGAAAACCCCAATAACGCCCAAGGGTGCCGTTTCCTCTTCAGCATGCAGCGACTCCTTTGCAGTCGCTGGGTGTTGGCTGATCTCCCTGAGCTGACAGGCACGTTCAGAATCCCACCCATCCTCCGGAGCAATCTGAAGCACATTGTCTCTGGCCGTCTTCCTAGAACCCCAAGCTTAGAGAGCATTCGAGTAGTCTTGCAATTTTCAGTTATAAATCAGATTATTCCTGTCTTTGGCATCCTTTGTGATAGAAGACTACGTAGCAAATTAACACTATATGTACTTCAAATATATTTGTTAAAAATCATCTAAAACTTTCCCTA
>NW_010410354.1:27074-29039 GCF_000710305.1 Buceros rhinoceros silvestris | reverse complement strand
GAGACGTGCTTGTCCACTGACAAGCCAGCTCCGCTCCGCTTGCTTTGACGTAGCTGAGGAGCTGCCTGGTGCAAAGCCCCGAGACCACCTCGGGGGTGTGAGCACGGTGTCCTCTCGGTTAACGGGGTGTGAATAGTGGAAGCACTGGGCCAGATCCCCCTTTTTACCACCTGTGGCTGGGAGGTGGCTCTCCTGAACATCTCACGTGTGCCCTCATCGACAAGCCAGCTCCGCTCCGCTTGCTTTGACGTAGCTGAGGAGCTGCCTGGTGCAAAGCCCCGAGACCACCTCGGGGGTGTGAGCACGGTGTCCTCTCGGTTAACGGGGTGTGAATAGTGGAAGCACTGGGCCAGATCCCCCTTTTTACCACCTGTGGCTGGGAGGTGGCTCTCCTGAACATCTCACGTGTGCCCTCATCCCTCTTCTGCGTCAGAGCCAGGGAGCAGAAGCACTTACACTGGACCATTATTTCTGATGTGGAAAGGGAGGTTTCTGTTTTCTCCTCCTCTCCCTCTCTAACAGCCCGGGTCACACGGGTGTCCGCCGATGCCCCCCACTCCTGGGTTGGGGTGGAGGCGGTTAGCCCTGGTTACCAGCGGCCCCCAGGACTGCTGCCGCAGATGCCAGCCAAAGGCACTGCAGAGAAGAGTTCAGCCTGCGCAAGATCCTCCAGGAAAGCACGCAGAAAGCCAGGATAGGGCACTTGAAAGAGATTTCTCAAGAAGTACTGTTATTTTCCTCTGAAATGACCCGTCCTTCCTGGAGAGCACCAGGCTCTGGAGGTCTTGTCCCCCACCCCAGAAGCACAAAATGCTCTTGCAAGTCACCTCAGCTGGAGGGTCAGGGGTGAGGAATCAGAAAAGACTTTTATCAAGTCCTATTTCAGACATGAATAATGTTGCCTCCAAAATAAAGAGGACAGTATCTGAGAAGCAGAGTCTTTGTTACTGCGTGATAGGTCTTGGGTTACTTTTCCTCGTGCATGTGTTTGCAGGAGTATGGGAGGAAGGGTCCAATAGATTTCTTTCCCTGTTCCCCTATTTTGGCTTAAAACGTGGTCTGCAGCCTGAGGTCTGCAGTCGTCAGAGTATCTTCAGCATGGAGAGGCACCCCCGATACTCTCCTAGTCACACTTTATTCATCTGCCTTCCTCTGGCATTTATACCAGATGGGTTGTAATTCTTGTGCAGCATCTGGTAGTTCTCCCCAATTCCACCATCTTTGCAAAGCTGCTTAAGAGATTAAACTTGCTAGGAAAAAACCCTCCTTCTTGGCAGGTCAGAGTTTCGTATGGAACAGCACAGAAACGTACACCAGAAACTACTCGTGTGTTAGCTGGAGTCCAGCCCTGGTTTAGCTTGTGTTTAAGGCCCACCAAAGCTGTGCTCAGGAAGGCCCAGACACCCCGTCCCGTGCACAGAGGCTGGCCAGGAGAGCAGGTTTGCCTCTTCAGTCCTGACTCAGCCTTGCTGATGGATGGAGAACCACCCCCTGTGGTTCTCCGGGCATCAGCTCCATGTGTTCAAGCAAGTCCCCCTCCTTCCCCATTGCACGCTACCCTTTGACTGGTAGCAAACTCCTGTGCAGTTGAGAGGTCACCCTCCCGTTCAGCATTTCCAGCTGGTGGGATGTGAGTACAGACATGGCCGAAACAAAACCGAGAACTTCCCCGGCCATGACCTGGGCTTGTTGGTTTGGTCCAGCCCCACTTAATAAACTTGTAAAGCCCTTAGCTCGGCCGTTCTCTTTGTCTATCCTCCTCCTCCTCCTTAGGACCACGCTCCTCACTGCTCTTTTACCCCACAGTATCTCAGGCAACCTCTGGAGTCTTCTTGCAGGTCTACCCTGCAGAATCCTTTGTTCCTGTAGGGCTTGCTGCCGAGCTTTGTGTGGTCCACTCTGACTCTCTGCTTTGGGTCTCAGCAGCCTCGCTCTGCAGCTCCTGCTGCACTGACCCTGGTTTGC
>NW_010410354.1:13432-27006 GCF_000710305.1 Buceros rhinoceros silvestris | reverse complement strand
TGCTGAAATGACCCTGGTTTGATCACCACAAGGTACAAGTGGAACGTCATTTAGTCAGGAGACCACGACTCACGTTCTCTCTTGTTTGGGCTCTGGTGTCTGAGGAACTGAGGCAGGGAACATGCTGCCCGCTACAGTCTCAGGCTGGGGGGGCTGCGTAGTTGCACGTTGAACTCGGGTATTGGTGACTTTCTCTGTGCAGTGGATGAAGGCCACCTCGGGTGGAAGCAGCTGGGTGAAATGGCTGTACTGCCTGAGATCCCAGGTCTTTCTAGCTTAGTGCCATGTCTCCAGGGGAGGCCCAAAGCAGCAGGTATTTAGTGACCTAGATAGGAATCAAATACATGAAAGGTGAGTTGTCCTCCAGCAGTGAACAGCCCAGGGATCTCTTTAGATGAGCGTTCTCATCAGACCCCCTCACCTCATAGGAAAGAACAGACACCAGAAAGCAGGTGAGCTCCTGCTCTGAGTGCTCAGGTTTCGGTGCTGCTCTGTATCTGGACAGTATTTTTTGCTGTTAAAAACAAGGCAATAAAGATTTTTTTGTCTGCCTTGGTTTTGCATGAAGTGTTCACATAAGAAACAAATTTATGAATTTAACCACGGGGCTGGTGGGTTTTCTCCATCCACGCAGGCGTTTGTGTCTACAGCTCTGTTGACATTCAGGTGTTGCTGCTTTGGTTTGTGCTAGACAGGGCGATTAGTTTTCAGAGCAAGGTTACAGATGCAGTGAAATTGGGGCTTTCTCTGTTGCAGGATCTGTGGATTCCTTACTTCACCATCACGACTGATATCACTGCCTCGGCCATGAGGGTCCACACGGACGGTGAGTGTGCGGGCAGCCTTCTCCAGCAGCAGGTCATAAATAACGGTGTGGAACTTCACTGTTGCTCTTTGTTCCTGGAATTTTCCTTGCCATTAAATTCGTCTTCCCCTTTGTTTCTCCCCTCTCTGTTATTTGCTGAGCACTGAACTGTGGTCGTACGCAGATAATGAGGAATGGAGCTGTTGGGAAGAAATTAAATTACGTGCTTTATTCACTGTTTAGACAGAAAATGGGTCCATTGACACCATTCTGTTTCCTTTAACCACCCTGTGAAGTGCAGGTGTTTTAGCCACAAATCAGACCTAACACTATCAAAACATTTTAAGATTATAATTTCCCCTGAATGGAGCTGTTTTCCCGGTAAAGAGACTCCTGTGCCTGAAGCAGAGGCTGGGGTAGGTTCTCAGCTGTGTCCTGGCCTCTTCCCTTCTCTGCAGGAAAATTGTGATGTAGCTGACTGACTGAACAGAGCAGAAGGGTCCGAGCTGTCTGCTCTGCTGCCAGGACGTGGTGGCAGCCCTGTGGGACACTTGCTGCAGTTTTTGTCTCTTTGGGGTAACGGCGCAGTGACTCAGGCTGCGGGGAAGACAGTACAAGCCTCCTGGGTGCCCCAGATATTTCCTTGGGTAGCTGGTGCCAGTCTCTGATGTTTTGTCTTTGGAGCTGGCACAGGTCAGACTCTCCACTGCTGCCCTTATGCTGGTTGTTACAGAACCACTAAATTTCGCTGACCCTGGGGCTTTGTTGAGCAAGGACAACCAAGGGAGCTAAGACAAGCCAGAAAAGGATTAACCTTGCTTAGAAGTTTTGTATTTCCGTTCTGCAGCAGGATAAGGCAGGTGAGGTCAGGAAACAGTCCATCCAGCTGCTCATCTCTGCACAAGTTTCATATAAGGATAGAAATCAGATGGACGATGTTATGGCCATCTCCAGAACTCACTGGAAGGAGAGGAAGGAAGTTCCCAGCTGCTGCAGTTTCCCGTCTTGGTTTCCTCTGTGGGATACCACAGAAGTCAGCGTTCTTCTTGGGTGGAAGTTCCAACTCAACCGAAGCTGTTAATAACGACCCCCAAATCTGCCAGTATCAACCTGTGCTAAACGGCGGAGCGCTCAGGTTATCATTAGAACAGTGGTATGTTTTAAAAAGCAAGGAGAAAAATCAATTCCTGGGCTGCTGGAGAGAGGCGTTGTTTGCAACGCGAGCCGTTAATTACTGAGAAGTGAGCTAACACTGCGCGTCTGCCTTAGTTCTGGTGGTTTAAAGATCTGCTTCTCAGACGTGACTCCGGCCTCTGTGGAAACGCAGCGTCTTCCCGACTGAGCCGATGCAAACGTTGGGAGGGAAATCGGTAAAGGAGAGCCTTAAGGCAGAGTGTTTTACAGGAAACAGATCCTTCTACTACAAACCAACCTCTACTTGATTAAACTTTCTAACAGCGCAAAAGCTTATGACTTCCTTCCTCCCAGCGCTGTTAACAGACCTGTCCGAAGAAGAGGTCAGCTCAGCACCGTGCCCTCGCACTGGTGTTAGCAGGGAAAACGTTTGTGTGTTACAGAGGAGAGAAACCAGCGGGTTTGGGCTTCTACAGCGCCTATTTGTCATGTTTGCTGCTGCTCAAAGGCTGGGTTTTGTGCATCTCTGTAGAACATAATGGCTTTAGCCGCACTTCAGTCTGCTTAGTCGTTCTGCCTTTGTCCCCAGGAGAAGCCTTTTCCTTTCCTGATCAGTGTCAGCTCCACAAAGCACTAAAGAAGTTCCCCGTAGTCAGGCATATGCTGAAATCTCCCTGAATGCAATAAATATGAGTCATGGGCTGAAAGCTGCGGGTTCTGAGCCTGAGAGCGTATCTGAATAGCCTCGTATTTTTTTCCTAGCCAGGATTATGGTATAGAAAATAACAAACTGCTTTAATAACTTTCAAACGGTATTCTCAGGAGAGCCTCTATCTCCTGATTAGTTTAATGAGTGCAAGAGCCTACCCCACCTCTGTGGCAGTAATTAATGCTGTTGCTGTTCCCTCTCCTTCCCGCAGGCTCTCTGTGGAGGTACATCCGTGCCAGCATGTCCCTCTCCGGGTATATGCCTCCTCTCTGCGACCCGAAGGATGGGCATCTCTTGATGGACGGAGGCTACATCAACAACCTGCCAGGTGGGTGCACGGATCAGCTGGGAAGGAGCTGTGAGAACACAGCCCCGCAAACAGCTGCAAAACTTTGTCCCCTCTGTTTTTCCAAATAAGGAGACAAGGAGAGGGAGCGCAGACACCTTTAATCTCGTGGTGGTTACCGGGAGTCATTGTTCTCCGTTTCCTAGGTGTTCGCTTTATCATGGCTTTGTTAAGACTAGTTTTTTATGAAGCATGTCCTGATAGACGTGTTCTGAACACAGAAGATTGAGCTGATTTTGAATTTATTGTAGTTCTCGCTGAGAGAGAAGTTGAACTGTGTCGTCTGTCCTGAGTTTCTTTTCAAAAAGTATCAGTTGAATAAGAAATAATTGAGACAGCAACGGCATTAACCCTGCCTTGTTAGACCGGTGTCACCTCCAGCCGGACAGGCATCGGTGTCTTGGGTAGTTGCTAGCACACGGCAGGGGCGGAATCGTGGCCTTCAAAAGAGTGATGTGGAGTTTGGGGTGTCCCGAGAACTGAACCCCAAAGGGCCCAAGGTGTGTGAATTCACGGGAGTGTGTTGGGGATGTGCTTTATGTCAGGGTTTTCCTTGTAGTCAGTGAGCATGGGAAGGTGGGTGGCTCCGGAGGGTGGCCAAGATAGAAGAGAGCCGTGGTGTCGTTGTGGTTTGTGACTGCGAGAGCGTATCTCCCAGTCACACAGAGGAAGGAATCGAAGCTAGAGACCGCATCTGAGCAGCCTAAACCATTTACGTGTTCCAGACAAACCCAGACTATGATTTTCTGTCAAGGCTGATTTGCCTAAAAACCAGAAATGGAAATAACACAAAATAGCCCTCCAAAATCTGCATCTGATGTTCTCCGTTCGTGTCCGTAAGCAGAAGTGTGAATTGCAGAGCAAAGGCCATGGTGGAGAGGGCAGAGGGCTCACGTGCAGGTCACTCTGGTGGAGAGGGTACAACAATCTGAACAAGCCCAGGAACATAGATCCGAGTTATAGAACAGATTGATTTGAATAAGTGTCTAAATTAAGCATCTAAATTGGCTCTTCAGAGCTGTGGTTTTCCTACGCATAACTATTCTGGAAGCTGCAACTATCTTGGACTCTGGGGGTGTGGAAGAACTATAAATCCGTTCTGTGAGGTACATGTCCTTCTCCTGCCTCCCTTGGCACTTCCCTAACTCCTCGCCCGTATCCAAAGGCTGCAGCTCGTCCTTTTACTGATCTTGCAGTAGGAAGCATTGCCTCATTTCTTTCTCACTTCCAAATCTGAATCTTTCTCCTGGATCCCAAAACTGTCCTTAGACTGGAATCCTCCCAGCCCCTCCTTGCTCTCTGTCTCCTGTGCTGCACCTTTTCTTTGACACCTCCTACCTGCAGGGTTGACACCTGCTCTGCTGACTCTCTTGAAGGCCGCTGCCACTCGTTCTCTCTAGAGGTCCCCCAGATCTTTTATTCTCATGAGCACTGCTGCCTGAAGTAGAGTAACGTGGGTTTCATGTGCTCTTTCACGTTACACCTAACGTGGTGTAACTGTGGGCTCGAGCTGTGTGTGTCCCACCTCTTCTCCCCCACTCCTTGCTGCACAGTTTGCCGCTGCCTTCAGATGTGTGTTGGTGGCAGCGTGGCCTCAGAGAGGGTCAGGTCACGCCACTGATCTGGGGCAAAACCTACCCCATAAGTGATGTTTACCAGCAGTTCAGCAGTGGGAGCTCACCCCGAGGCTACACAGGGGCTTGGTCACTGCGGAGCGGGCAGCACTCTGGGGTCTCTCCGGCAAAACAGAACAAGTAGGGTAGGAGGCTCCCCGAGCGGAGAATGATCTTGGCCGAGTTGCTGCAGTTGTTTGTGTCTGCGGCTGTTCAGAGATGCTCACGGGAGGTGCCACGTCAGGTTCTGCACTCCCTACCGTGTAGGTGTGTGCCTCAGCTTTGGCGGAGTGTCCCCCGGGCTGGCAGCGCTGGCACTGACACGACCTTCTTTCCCACTAGCTGATGTTGCGAAGTCCATGGGCGCAAAGGTGGTGATCGCCATCGATGTGGGGAGCCGGGATGAGACAGACCTCACCAACTACGGCGACTGCTTGTCTGGCTGGTGGCTGCTCTGGAAGAGGTGGAATCCTCTGGCTGAGAAAGTCAAGGTATCGTAGCCTATACTGAGATGGCAGCTGGTTTTGTGCCCAGAGCGGGTTTTGTGTTCTTGTTTGTTCTGGGAGCAAGCCTGGTGATGGACCATCATCCTTCTTGGGTTGGAGCTCTTGCACACAGATAAAGACAGCTGGGCAGATCCCTCACACCAAAGGAAGGGCGGGGGGACACGGACATAGGAGAGGGTAGACCCCCAGTTTGGGAAGGGGATGGCAGAAACCTTTTCACAGGGGTGCATTAAGTTTTGATAAAGTCTGAATTTATGAATTTTACTAAGAAAAGTAATAACTTTATCCAGTTCAGTGCTTCTATCCTGTGTGTCTCTGAGCTGTTGGTTTAGGGAGGTTTTAGCACTAGGCAGTGGTTGACGTTACTGCTGCTGCTAAGGCAGGGCTGCAGAGCATGGCTGGTTTTTTCCCTCTGGTTGCACGCAGTCAGGCCAACTCTGCTTCTTACTCTTCTGCATTTCCTAAATTGTCCAGCTCTGCAGCTGTCCCCCGAGTGAAAGCTGTTTTTCTTCTTCCCTCCCGACTACAAGTAACACGTTCCCCTGTTGGAATTGGAAGTAAAGCATCGCAAAGTTGGGGGAAATACTACAAACCATGAGCGCTACTCCATAATGTAAAGTTTTCCTCAGTGGTAGCTCCCTTCCCTGACGAGGTCTGGTCGCCCTGAGAAGCAGCTACTGGAGGTGGTGCAGCCCCTGCTGAGCCTTGGCAGAGCTGACCATGCTGCTCTCGGGGTGGAGTGGGAGTGTGTGCTGGGGGAAAATGGGAGGGCCTGACTCTTCTCAGTAGCATCTCGTGAAATATTACAACTGCCCAAATGGCAACAGGCACAGGTGAAAACATGGATTCCTTCTGAACACCAGAAAACACTTTGTTTTTTACTGGGAGTGGTGAAAACACTGACCAACTAGGGAGATTGTAGTCTCCATCTGTGGAGATATTCAAAACAGCTGGACATAGTCTTGGACGACCTGTCCCAGCTGTCCCTGCTTGAGCCAGGAGGGTTGGACTGGAGGCTCTCAAGAGGTCCCCATCAACCTCAACCATTCTCTGCCCTGGCACCGCAGAGATCATGACTGATTTCTGCCTCAAAGCATCGCCATGCCCCTCGCACCTCAGCACAGACCTCTCTTAGGGTACCACTGTATCCTGGGATGAAACACTCAGTTCCCAGCTGAGCTCAGTTCTCAGCTTGAGCTGCAGAACCGTGTTTGAAGGCAATTCCCTTCCTGTTGGTCGTGGAGACTCACTGGCTAGCTGTCCACACCACTGGGAAACAGATGGAGGTGCTGATGTGTGAAGGCTTTGACAGGCTTCGGTGCACTCTTGGAAAGAAATAATTGATAGGCAACTTGCTTTTTCTCCACTGCGAATACAGCACATGCACTGAAATTAAATTTCTGAATAAATCGTGATGGGTGCGTCTGGCCCGGTTGGCAGGTGCTGAACATGGCAGAGATCCAGACGCGGCTTGCGTACGTGTGCTGCGTGCGGCAGCTGGAGATGGTGAAGAACAGCGACTACTGCGAGTACATCCGGCCGCCCATCGACCGATACGGTACCCTGGACTTCGGGAAGTTCGATGAGATCTGTGTAAGTGCGTCCCGGGGGAGGCAGTTCCCCGTATTGCGGTTCCACAGGAAACCGCCGGTGTGCAGTGCTGGTGGGTGCCTCAGCTGCTGGAGAGCGAGAGGTCAGTTGGCACAGAGCGGATAACTGTCACTAAATCATGCTGCGGGATGGTATCGCGGCTGTGAGATTGGATTAGCAGCAGAAATCGAGTTCGCAATCTTGATGCTCTAATGACCTGTGAACAGAGCAGTTGCCTCGCGCTATGCCATGACAATTCCTGCTCAGCTGCGTGGTAAAAACTCCCGGGGGTCCAAGCTGCTGTGGGCAGTGGGAGCTTGTCCAATGGTGTCGCTTCTCTCCCTTCATGAAGTAGCTTGTTGTCGCAAGAAAGATTTGGAAGAGTCTGTAGGGGAGGCTGTGAATCTCTGATGTGGAGGGCAACACGCTGAAAGATCTGGCTCCGTTAACGTTCCAACGCTTCTATTAATAAAACATATCATCCGTGGTTCCTCTGCACCCAGCAGAGGATCTGGAAAACGGCACCAAGGTCAGCGGGAGGGCGCTGTGAGAAGGGGAGTACCAGGTTACGTGGCCCCGGGATTTAGTTTGGTTTGTTGATGTATCAGAAACCAGCACGGGAAGAGCTGACCCCAGCGGTGCAGCTGGACTGAGTCAGTGCTCCCACAAAACTTCTTCCTAGACGCAGTGAGAGCCTACAACACGCTTCGGGCTGCAGGTGGATTGCTCTGATGCTTGTAAATCCTGACCAGAACCAGTAGGACAGGGAAGCCCTGCAGAGAGAGAGTCCTTAGGACTAAACAGCATATTCCAAACCACCACCCGATTTTCCTACTATAAATATTTTCTCCAGGGTATCTGGTGCCTCGCAGCTCCTGGGCAGACCTAAGACTTTGCTGATAAATAATATTCTTCACTAGACGCGGTGCCCCGGCCCTCTGGAAAACCTTGACAAATGGTTCATGGCAGTGACAGACGGTAACCAGTCAGCTCAGTGTTCTGCCTCCATCTAATTCGGTGTCGTTGAAGAGGTTTCCAGACACCAGGCAAATTTTTCACAGTGGAGTAAAACTTGAGAAAAGGGTGATTTCTCAAAGATGAAATTTTCTGTGAGCAAGTTCTGGGCATGAGACGCTGCAGGAGTGGAGGGGCAGCACCTGCCTGGATTTTCATTCTCTGCAACACAGAGAAATACCCTCTGTCCGCGGGGAAGCTCTCAACTGTGCTGACCTTAAAGGAAGGGGCAGTCTGATGTTCCCTTAGCGGTACAGGCTGCGGAGCAGCGGGGTTTGAGTACCTGGATTCTACAGCACGTAGAAATAGGCACCACGTAACCATTCAGCGTGTTCAGAAGAACAAAAATCCTCTTGTCTTGTCCAACCCCTTCTTCTGTGCCAGCCGAGAGCGATGTCGGCTGCATGTCACTTCCCAAAGCTCAGCTTCTTGCAGCTATTTTGGGTCAGTCTGACACAGCCAGATCTGTCGGGTCCCTTTTCCTCCTGAGTAATCGCATCCGCCCGGGGCTGAGGAGCTGCTGTGAATTGCGAGAGGTGAATCCCAGCCCGAGTGCTTTGAACTCTGGTCCAAACACCAGAGGAGAGACAATACCAGCTCAGCCAGGGCTGCTTCCAGCACGGGGAGTTGCCACACAAGCCTGAGGCTTAGCGTGTGCTGCCAGCGCCGGAGCTGGAAATAGGATCCCAGGCTCCTGGCACCTGTTGCTCTGTCCTTTCCGTTTGAGTTCCTACACCATTGCCACTGTCCTGTCAGAAAAAGAGTAGAACTGGGAGCAACTGGTTTATTTTTTCCAGGTGTTTCCGTACTAAGAACACAGCACCGTGTTGTTATACCAAGTGCAAATTACTTTATCCTTTTAAATCAGAGAGGCGCAGAGTTTGTAGGTTCAGTGTTGTCCCTGTGCCATCGTTTCTGCTCCAGCAAACAGATGCTCCGTGTTCAGCGCTGTCTGGCTGAACTTACTGCAAGAGATTCTGGAGCCAGGTGCCCTCCGGTCACTTTGCTTTGCTGGACCTGAGTCAAGGGGAGGAAAGACTCCAATTAATTAATACTTTCTTCCAAAGCAAGAGCCAGTGCTGGAAGGGAGAACACATCTGTGTCCGGAGCTTCTCCTGATATGGCACGGCTCCGAGAGCAGCCTGCTCGGAGAAATACTTGTGTCAGGTGGCGCTTTTCATCTGTACTGTGGGGTCAAAGCTTTTGGGCTTAAAATAGCACCTCGTTTGCTTAATTGTTCCCCTAATTCTTAGGCTGAACAGCTTATGTAGCCAAGGCTGGAGGAAGGCAGCAAAAGTACATCCTGGCTTTGGAGCAGACCTCTGGATTTCCTACTGATTTGCGAAGGATGCGACATAATGGGTTTTTAACTATTAATTACTGTTTTCCCTGGATTCTTTTTTTGTTTTTTTCCTAGGAAGTGGGATATCAGCACGGGAAAACAGTATTTAATGTCTGGTGCAGGAGTGGAGTCCTTGACAAGATGCTGAAAGACAGGCAAGAGACCTGCAAATCCAAAACTGATGTAAGTGTTTGGTTTAAATGCACTGTTGTGCAAGAGCTGCTTCACTGTCCCGAAACTGCTCTGGGCTGTGAAGGTGGTGAGACCCTGGCCCAGGCTGCCCAGAGGGGTGGGAGAAGCCCCATCCCTGGCACCATCCCAGGTCAGGTTGGCCCTTGGGGCTCTGAGCACCCTGCTCTGGGTGCAGATGTCCCTGCTCCCTGCAGGGGCTTGGACTGGAGGAGCTTTGAAGGTCCCTTCAGCCCAAACCAGTCTGTGGTTCTGTGAAGGAGAATCGACTGCCTCGAGTCCTTGTTGTGAGCGTGTGTGTGTTCGTCAGGACTGTGCTTTAGGCAAGAGAAGATACGATCAGTTCTTCAGCAACTTCTTTCCTTGAACCTGCATGACTGAGGTTCTGCACTTCTCTGAGCATCAGGTACACGTGTAGCCCCGGTGAGCTCTGGCAGAGCCCAAGCCCCGATGTCTGCCTGTCCCCCCCGGCACCTGCTGCACACACCCACACAGAGGTTATGGGAGATCTGCAGGCGACGCAGCGGTGCCCTGTGGTTACAGCCCCGTCAGGACGCCCCCTGCAAAGCAGGATACAGCTCTCTTGGTCTTACACTTTCAAGGACCGAGGTCAAGCCTTTAGAGTTGGTTCATAACTCGGTGGGACTGGCTGAATTTCCTGGCAAAGAAGTTTCAGTTGTTTTTAAGAACTAGTTATTAACTTCTTGAGGACTTGGGTGCAATATTATAATATATTGGGTTATTATCCTTACCCTCCTTTGAATTCCTCTGCTTTAAAGCCCAAGTGCTACAAAAGGCTTCATGTTTTACCCAGTGATTCATCTTTATTGTCCTTCAGAGATAGGGAAATGAGCAGTAATATTTCAAGCGATTGCCAAAATGTGTCATAACTGTAGCGAGCCTCACTGGGGAGAGTCGATAGAGGTGAAAAATGGCCTTGAGGATCTGCGGCTCTTCCAGAGCTCAGTGGTTGAGCACTTTTGCTGGGAGGTTGCTGGTGTGAGCAAGGGGAGAGGAAGGGCAGCGCTTGCAGTGGTGGGCGTTAGCCCAAAGCGAGGGGTGGGTGATGGCCGCATCTGAGCGAGTTGCCCCAGCCCCCCATTTGTCGCCAGGGAGAGGTGAGCTGTACCTGTGGTGAGACACTTGATGACGTGGGAGTGGTTCCATGCGGATGAGATGAACGGCACCCTTGGCTCCGGCCGGGTGAAGGGAGCCAAGCGGACTCACGCTGATGACTTCTAAAGTAGCCCGTTATATGGGATACGGTAGTTCGGGTTAGTATTTCAGTTCAATCATGATATTAACACTGTGCATCCAGCAGTACGTTGAACATTTATCACAATCTACCCTGGCTTTTACGTCCCCTCAACTAGGTGATCTTTAAGGTCCTTCCACCCCAAATCTGCGATGCTGTGGTTATGGATCGGGAACCATCAGCTTTGCGCATTGCTCCGACCTCACACCAGGCTCCATTCCCGGCTGGGCTCCCAAGGGCCCAGGAGGCCTTCTGCTCCTCCTCTGGGAACGCTGAAGTCCAGTAGAAACCAGGATGTATTTTTCATCCAACTTTTCTGTCAGCAGATTTATTTCTACAAAATAACCAGTATTGCAGGCTCCCACTGGGCTGCTGGTCTGGTTTTCTCTGAGCCCATTAGAGTCACTTAAGTCCTTAGCTCTGCTATCTTCCACGGATAACAGTCGGTATTTTTAACTCGCCTTTCATTAGCAAAGGTTTTGATGCTCTGTGTTTTAGTTCTCCAGCTATTTCTGGAGCGTTCAACATCTGAGGGAGCTGAGTGCTGTTTCTTATCTCATTTCCGTGTCATAAGCATTGAATTTTTACTGAAAAACTCCAGATATTTAGACATTGAGATACTTTTCCTTTGCTTTCATCATTCAATCACTGTTTATCGTGTGTCAAGAATGCAAATAGTGAAGACACAAACAGGAGGATCCTTACATAAACTTTGCTTGAACAGCCCCTACTCTTCCCCAGCCCAGAGTAGTGCAGTGCCATTAATTGGATCTCCTCGGGGAGGTTTTGTCTACCAGAGTGTTATTCATACTCAAAGCTAAATATAATCGAGCAGATACAATAGTAACTGTCTTTCTCCTCCAATTTATTTAATAAAGATTGTGCCGAAGAGAATACTTTCCTCCTCGGGGAAAAAAAAATACCAGTAGAAAGGGTTTAGAGTTGATTTCGTAGAATCATAAAATCGTACAGGCTGGGAAAGACCTTTAAGGTCATTGAGTCCAATCGAGTCCAACTGTTTCAAATGCATCTGAGACGCTTCTTTGCCTCCTGTTAACTGATGGGAGCGTGATTTTATCCTTAGAAGTAGTAAGAGAAAGCGCTTACACGTTCAGTTCTGTTTGCGAAGCATCGAGCAGGTGTGGGAAGACACCCGCTCTCCCACAAGTGGTGTTGCAGGCCCGGGGCGAAGGCTTTGGGGTGCAGCTGCCCCGCCAGGCGCCCCACGCAGCAAGTGTGTAGTTCATACAGTGCCACAGGCGGTCCCCGTCTGCTCCGTGCTCCCAAGGACAGCTTGGACGTGTCTGCTCAAAGCGGCTGCACAGAGCGCTCGTCCTCCTGGGCAGAGTCCCTGTTTTCAGAGCCCAGGCGACAGCCTCGAGCATCACGGTGTCTGCTTGGTGGGCAGAGCTGGCACGTATCCCTCAGTCCTGTGGCACAAAATGAAGATGTAGATGGGTTTTTTCGTGTCCTGGGCAACAACCTTCTGCAAACGCTTCACTGGGACCATCCAGGTCAGATGTTCAAAATGAGACTGGACTGACTCACCCTTCTTGATGGTTCCTTAATGGTCAAAGGGAGCTTCTGAGCTTCCAAACTTCTGTGTATTTCAAAGTGTGTCCTAAGTTACTGCTGTTTCATTGCACACCCCTATTTTTCAATTCCCTCGGGGTTTGTCTCTGCCCACCACTCCCCGCCAGCTGCTTGTCCTGGATCCTCACCTTGCTTTAGCTGTTCTAAATGAGATCAAAAGTTAGTTATGGATTAAAGGTCAACTGAGAGCGATCTGCTGCAGCTGTAATGGGCTTCTGCTGCCACCCCCCCGGGGCTCTGTGATTCATGGTGTCAGTGCTCTTGCCAGAAGAGCAGAGGATTGCTCACAAAACCCCTGTGTTAGGAGCCTGCCTTGTCTGGAAGCACGTGGACAAGTCTGGGCGTACGGCAAGACGACTGTCACAGCAATTCCCGGCAGCCCAGTGCCGATAACGTCCCCCTGCCAGCATGTCCCCGTCTCCCTCTCCCGGGGGTGTGCTGTCGTGCTAATTAAAACCACTGCTTTTAAAACAAGGTGAGGAGTGTTCAGGGTTCCATCCACGGTGACCTTATGCCTGGCCCCGAGGAGGCAGGTAGGGCCGCTCACAGCATGGCACGCGGGAGGACCAAAACGGGTCTAAAATGCCCAAGTTGGGTTTTATTAGAGGAGAAACCGGAGCAGGGAACTTCTCAAAATAGAGAACACTCAACCCACCGCTTGGGTGAGACAGTAAAAATAGAAAGGCTTGATGGAAAAGAGGAATTACAAAGGGAAATATTTCTCTGTGCGGGCAGACCACGTACCTCAGGCTCTTGCTTGCAGCACCTCCAGCTGCACAGCTTGTTGGGGTCCCCGGGCGGGTCCTGGTCACGCCAGTGCCTGGGCTGTGCAGCCTCCCCGGCATCGCTCTGCATGGGGGCACACGCGGTGTGTGTGCACTGGGCCCCTTCTCCCCTGCCCAGGGGAAGGTGGAAGCTCGCTGGGGGGGTGCCCGGCCCAGCCGGTCCCTCTTCTGAAGCACCAGCGGCGTAAAATGAGCACTGTCTGTCCTGGAGCGCAGACCCTCTGGTTCTGGTCTTTGTGGTCTCTACTGTAGTTTGCTAAATGTTTAATAAGGCGCCTGTTGCGGGGATGGAGGAGGAGCCGTTTGAGTTGTCCCACTGTTTGTGCTTGGGAATCCTGTCCGTGCCACCTGACGCGCCTCAGGAGTTGTTTTGAGCATCACTGATGGGTGACGGCTTGTGAGGGGGCAGCGCAGAGGAGCTGTGTGTCTGGAGCTGTGCCTGTTCACTGTCGTTTCATACAGTCTTGACTTGTGTGGATTGTTCGTGAGTATTTGTTAACGTAGCTAGAACTTGTCGCTGTGTTGCAGAACGTGACCTGTCCCACCACCTCTTTCACGGACCTGGCGGAAATCGTGTCGCGGATCGAGCCGGTGAAAGCCCCCGTGGCAGACGGTGAGTGGGGTGATCCTGCGGAACGCTGGGGAGGGCAGCGAGGCGGGGCGGCTGCTCGCTCCTCCTGCCTGCCCTCGCTC